>NC_053028.1:653234238-653528977 GCF_003073215.2 Triticum urartu | reverse complement strand
CTCCGTCGTATCTATAATTTTTGATTGTTCCATGCCAATATTATTCAAGTTTCATATACTTTTTGGCAACTTTTTATATTATTTTTGGGACTAACATATTGATTCAGTGCCCAGTGCCAGTTCCTGTCTGTTGCATGTTTTTGGTTTCGTAGAATATCCATACCAAACGGAGTCCAAACGGGATAAAAACGAATGGAGCTTATTTTTGGAAAATATGGAAAATTCGGAAGGAAAATCAAAGCGAACCAGTGCCCGAGGTGGTCATGAGGCAGGGGGGCGCCCCCCCGCTTAGGGCGCTCCCCCTACCCTCGTGAGTCTACCGTAAGGCGGTTGACGCTCTTCTTTTGCCGCAAGAAAGCTAATATTTGGAAACAAATCATGGCGAAGGTTTCAGGCCAATCGGAGTTACGGATCTCCATATATACACGAAACGGTGAAACAGAGCAAAACCAGAACGCGGAACCAGAGAGAAACAGAGAGATAGATCCAATCTCGGAGGGGCTCTCGCCCCTCCCATGCCATGGAGGCCAAGGACCAGAGGGGAAACCCTTCTCCCATCTAGTGAGGAGGTCAAGGAAGAAGAGGAAGAAGGGGGCCCCTCTCCCCCTCTCCTCCGGTGGCGCTGGAACGCCGCCGTGGCCATCATCATCATCACCGCGATCTTCACCAACACCTCCGCCATCTTCACCAACATCTCCATCACCTTCCCCCCTCTATCTACAGCGGTCCACTCTCCCGCAACCCGCTGTACCCTCTACTTGAACATGGTGCTTTATGCTTCATATTATTATCCAATGATGTGTTGCCATCCTATGATGTCTGAGTAGATTTTCGTTGTCCTATCGGTGGTTGATGAATTGCTATGATTGATTTAATTTGCTTGTGGTTATGTTGCTGTCCTTTGGTGCCCATCATATGAGCGCGCGCGTGGATCACAACATAGGGTTAGTTGTATGTTGATAGGACTATGTATTGGAGGGCAAGAGTGACAGAAGCTTCAACCTAGCATAGAAATTGATGCATACGGGATTGAAGGGGGACCAATATATCTTAATGCTATGGTTGGGTTTTACCTTAATGAACATTAGTAGTTGCGGATGCTTGCTAATAGTTCCAATCATAAGTGCATAGAATTCCAAGTCAGGGATGACATGCTAGCAGTGGCCTCTCGCACATGATACTTGCTATCGGTCTAGTAAAGTAGTCAATTGCTTAAGGGGCAATTTCGCAACTCCTACCACCACTTTTCCACACTCGCTATATTTACTTTATTTTTTCTTTATCTAAACAGCCCCTACTTTTTGTTTACGTACTCTTTATTATCTTGCAAACCTATCCAACAACACCTACAAAGTACTTCTAGTTTCATACTTGTTCTAGGTAACGCGAACATCAAGCGTGCATAGAGTTGTATCGGTGGTCGATAAAACTTTAGGGAATATTTGTTCTACCTTTAGCTCCTCGTTGGGTTCGACACTCTTACTTATCGAATACTACTGCGATCCCCTATACTTGTGGGTTATCACGCGCCCCCTACCTCGTGGCCACCCTGTTGCGTCTCCGACATCAACTCCAACTCGATATATTTTGTTTCAGGGAGAAAAAAATCAGAGAGAAGAAATCATCGTGTTTTACGATACGAGCCGCCGTCAAGCCCTAAAACCTCTCGGGAGGGCTGATCTGTAGTCTGTTCGGGGCTACGGAGAGGGGAATCCGTCGCCATCGTCATCATCAACCATCCTCCATCGCCAATTTCATGATGCTCACTTCTGTGCGTGTGTAATTCCATCGTAGGCTTCTTGGACGGTAATGGGTTGGATGGGATCTATCGTGTAATCGAGTTAGTTTTGTTAGGGTTTGATCCCTAGTGTCCACTATGTTGTGAGATTGATGTTTTTATGACTTTGCTATGCTAATGCTTGTCACTAGGGCCCGAGTGCCATGATTTCAGATCTGAACCTATTATTCTTTCATCAATATATGTGTGTTCTTGATCCTATCTTGCAAGTCTATAGTTACCTACTATGTGTTATGATCCGTTAAACCCGAAGTGACAATAAATGGGATACTTATATACCGGTGATGACCGTAGTTTGAGGAGTTCATGTATTCACTATGTGTTAATGCTTTGTTCCGGTTCTCCATTAAAAGGAGGCCTTAATATCCCTTAGTTTCTGTAAGGACCCCGCTGCCACGGGAGGGTAGGACAAAAGATGTCATGCAAGTTCTTTTCCATAAGCACGTATGAATATGTTCGGAATACATGCCTACATTATATCAATGAACTGGAGCTAGTTCTGTGTCACCCTAGGTTATGACTGTTACATGATGAACCGCATCCGGCATAATTCTCCATCACTGATCCATTGCCTACGAGTTTTCCATATATTGTTCTCTGCTTATTTACTTTTCCGTTGCTATTGCTATCATCACTACAAAATACCAAAAACATTACTTTTACTACTGTTACCTTTTGCTACCGTTACCACTACTATCATATTACTTTGCTACTAAACACTTTGCTGCAGATATTAAGTTTCCAGGTGTGGTTGAATTGACAACTCGGCTGCTAATACTTGAGAATATTCTTTGGCTCCCCTTGTGTCGAATCAATAAATTTGGGTTGAATGCTCTACCCTCGAAAACTGTTGCGATCCCCTATACTTGTGGGTTATCAAGACTATTTTCTGGTGCCATTGCCGGGGAGCATAGCTCTATTCTTTGAGTCACTTGGGATTTATATCTGCTTATCATTATGAAGAACTTGAGAGATCCAAAAACTAAGATTTATCCCTCAACTACGAGGGGAGGTACGGAACTGCTGCACTTGATTCACCTTCTGTTATGAGTAAGCTTGCGACACCTACACCTGCTTCTGCTATTCGTTCTGATATGTCACATGTTATTGATGATGCCACTTCTTCTATGCATGATACTTATGATGAAACTACCTCTATGCCTGATACTACTATGCCACTTAGTGATTTTCTTGATGAACAACTTGCTAGGGCTAGAGAAATTGAAAATATTGAATCTGATGATACTGATGAAAGTGATGATGAAGAATCACTTGTTATTCCTAAGGGTTATGTCTTTGATCAAGAAGCTTCTTTAGCTATTTTAGCATGCCAAAATAGAACTGAACTCAAAAGATTATTAGCTAAATGGAGTAAGCAATCTTTAAATGCTAGAATGAAACCTGACCCTGCTTTTGCTACTTCACCTATCTTTGTTACTAATAAGGATTATGAATTCTCTGTTGATCCTGATATAATTACTTTGGTTGAATCTGATCCTTTTCATGGTTATGAATCTGAAACTGTTGTGGCACATC
Source organism: Triticum urartu (assembly GCF_003073215.2). Taxonomy (NCBI): domain Eukaryota; kingdom Viridiplantae; phylum Streptophyta; class Magnoliopsida; order Poales; family Poaceae; genus Triticum; species Triticum urartu. Next base: position 653,525,643 of record NC_053028.1, on the reverse strand, counting down.
TTACTAAATTTAATGATATAGCCACCCTGTTCACTAACGATGAGAGAACTCGTTACTTTTACATCCTTAAAAAATATTTTCGTTCTCATTAAAGGGTGATGCTAAGATATGGTTTAATTCTCTTGATCCTGGTTGTGTGCATAGTCCCCAGGATATGATTTATTACTTCTCTACTAAATATTTCCCTTCTCATAAGAAACAAGCTGCTTTAAGGGATATATATATAATTTTGTGCAAATTGTAGAAGAGAGTCTCCCACTACTAGGGAAAACCCTAGCAGTAGCGCTAGTTTTGTGCTCACTAGTAGCGCGGGTAGTAGCGCTACTAATAAGGTGCTACAGCTATTGCTTAGCACGCGCTACTGCTAGGACAAATAGCTGCAGCGCTTGTTCACTCCCACACTGCTGCTAATGTAACTACTGGTAGCATGTTTTCTTTCCATCGCTACTAGTATTGTTTTATTTTTTTTTATTTTTAGTGTATTTATGCGCCATCGTACAAATATTGGTACAATACCAGTTATGAGGTTTACATCATTATGTCCATAACAGTGTGTCAAATGAAGGTGGATTAGGTTCAAGTGGAGGCAATATGTGGTGCATGTCAAAAGTATACTACTAATCCAAACTTGATCTAGTTTGGACTAATAGTACTTTCGATGTGCACCACATGTTGCCTCCACTTGAATCTAATCTGCCAGCACAAGCTATTTAATCATCATGATAATCATTAGCACCAACAATATTTATTTAATCACCACTAACACTAGCTAATAATAATCATCAGTCATTACCACCAACACTAGCTATTTTATCATCATAGTAATAGTGTAGCACATCATCATCCTCAAACTCATTTCTAGCTAATCACTCCTGCTGCTCTCTCTTAGGTAAAACAACATAAAACATGTGTAGCTCTGCTCCTTGATCAAGTTGGAGCATGCAGATGAACCTGTCTCCTAATTTTGGGTAGCACATCTGTTTGCTGCCCCCTAGTACTTGTCTGCGCTCCCCCATCACATATCTGGTCCAGTCTTGCACTATTAAGCATTCATCGCTGATCTTGAATGCACTAAAGTAACATGTAGGATATCTTGACCGTAAGCTAATAATACTCATGGTAACTTTAGTCTCGATCCAATAAGGCACAACATTCATCGGGAGTCCCTGTTGAAGAACATCGTATGGCCACATACTTAGCAATGAAGTTTAGCTTCACAAATAATGTATGGAAAAGATGCACTGAGGGAAAATAGTAAAAATCTTACCATCCTTCCTAAATAGATGTGACCGTAGTTCATGACAAACACTATTGGTCGCACGTTTTCAGTACTAAGATTTCTAAGTCCAGGAAGAAAATTTGTCTTGACGGTATCAAGATCCTCAAGCCATGAAACATAATGAATTAGCTCCTCGCAGTTTAGTTCAGCCCCGGGACAGTAGTAGGTCCTGTCTACCAAGCGCTGGACATGTTTGCTTGCACCGAAATAAGCTGACAATACAAATTAGTTGTCAACTATTTTTGAATAAACAATATCAAAGACATAAATATGGTTGAGAGACTTACATTTTGGTGTAACTAGAGGCGTCTGCACATCGACCCAGATGTCAGTATTACCTTCAATATCATCTTCCGGACGAATATCAAAGGTGATAACCATATCAGGCTGAAATGCATAAGTCTTGCATAGTGCTCGCCATGTTTTGCATCCAAAATAGGTGTAGTTGTCTGAATTGTATAATTTTGCGTGGAAAATATAACCATGCTCGGTCTTCAAATAAACTTTCTTTACCTCCATAGGATGACGTAAACCTATCTTATCCAATACAAAAACTCTTGCATGGCAGGGGATACGCTAGTAGAATATAAAAAAAATTAAGTTGAAGCAAATGAAGCAGATGTCATGCTTAATTACGAAAAAAGACTTGTCGTTGTGACTTAATGTATCCACTTCGAAGTTCTTGTCCAGCTTGATGCTGAAGCGCCTATCATCATCTAGGAAGATTTCGGCGCACAGGCCGCGCTCGTCTTCGCAGTATTTGCAAATACCGAAATCCTTTTTGTCGTCAGACATTTCCTATGTTCATAGTTAAAACATTAATTGAAAATCGATAAAAGACAACTACCAGGATACTCAACACACAAATCCGGGGCACTCGATATTTCCTACATATTCTGGCAAAAGTCATGCCAAAATTCACGGAAAAATCCGGCATGACCTTTGCTAAAATAGGATATATCGAGCGCTTGAAATTTGCCAAAACGGAAATGAATCAACACTCCGGCAAAACATAGGACACTCGGAGGTGTAACCTGCAAACATGACCGGCCACTTGGATATTGAGCAACACAAGATATACATTTCAAAATATCTTATAAGACTCAAATTAGCATGCATTCAATAAGCAAAAGTAAATCATCTCATGCGTTCGTACATCGTCGAATATTATCACTAATACATCCTGAATAGTGTCATACATATAACATCACTAGTACAACTAAAACCCTAGCACACGACGGGTATCGGCGCGGGCGGTGGACACCCACAGAGAAGGAACCATCATGGGATCATAGCTCCAATGAGATCCCTGGAGAACCTGCCAGGTATTGGAGAACCTGTGCTCCAACGCAAACAAGTAGCGACGGACGTGCGCGTCCTCCTCACTGACACGGTGACGCACCACCTCCGCGGAGTCCTCGAGCCTCTGGACCGTCACTGGCCCACGCGACTGCCACCAAAGAAGGTTCGGGTCAACGACAGGCTGGCTCCTCACCAACCTGCGCCCCCCGGTAGGTAGCGCCTCCCAGTACCACCCCGGCGGAGCCCAGTCCCGGACATGGCCCATCTGGTCAAGCAGGTGTCGTCCTCCGCCGACTCGACGACGAGGATGCGGGATAGGCATCGTCCACGTCGATGCAGGAAAATTGCTTTAATTAAAAAATAGCAACAAGTTCTTACTAACTAGTTCTATTAATTCAACCAGTTCTTACTAAAAATAAACTTACTATAAATAAAAATATTCTAGTACCTAATTAGCACCTAGTTCTTACTAACTAATTAGTACCTAAGAACTACTGCCCTAATTACCATCTAATTTGATGAACCTATAGGGGTGGAAAGTGGTAGTGGGTATTCCAATTATCCAACTATAAAGTGAAATAAGTGGTCAAATTTTACTCGTTTTATGATTTAAGAAATTTGATTCGTTTCCACCCTTACATGAACCCTAACTCATTTGAGCCGCATCCGCATTCGATTCATTTCCACCCTAACTAATTTGATGGAGGTAGAAACCTAGGCAGAGGTAGGGGAGAGGGAGGAGCAGGCGTGCTCACCTCGGGTGCCTGCGATGAGGGAGGGGCAGGCGGTGTCGAGGTCATGGTCGGGGCTCCGGGGCGGCATTAAGGTCGGGAGGGCGGGGGCGGCGTTGAGGTCGGGGTCGGGGGCGGCGTCCTGGGCGGCATTGAGGTTGGGGGCGTGGCCGGCGTTGAATCTAGGGTCAGGGGCAGCGTGGGGAGAGCGCGCGGCGGCCGAGGGGCGGCGGCGGCGGCGAGAGTGGAGTTGATTTGGGGGATGAAGTGGCCGTGGGGAAGGACGAACCGCGTGGTTAAGTCAGAAGTACCAGTAGCGCGTTCCAGGAAGGGTGCTACTGCTACGTTAGCTACAGTGCATTCTGGAATACACACTGCAGCTAAGGAGATTAGCAGTAGCGCTGGGCCATTATACGCGCTACTGCTAGGTTGGGCTAGCCATGTGCGCCCAGTTCAAACGTAGCAGCAGCGCTTTTCGCTAGTACGCGCTACTTCTAAAGTCATAGCAGTAGCGCAGTTTATTTACGCGCGCTGCTACTAAGTAGCAGCAACGCTTGATTTTGTACATCGCTACTGGTAAAATTCTGTGTATAGGCTTTTCCCTAGTAGTGTCCCACAATCTTGGGGGAGGCTTCTCCAATTACTTAATGCTTTGTCTGATCATCCTCTAAAGAAAAATGAAATACTTTATATCTTTTATAATGGACTATCCGATGCCTCCAGAGATTACCTGGATAGTTGTGCGGGTTCTGTTTTCAGGGAAAGAATACCAGATGAAGCTGAAATCCTATTGAATAATATGTTGACAACTGAAAATAATTGAACACCTCCAGAGCCAATTCCTGAGCCTATTCCTAAACCAACTCCGAAGAAGAGGGGTATTCTATTTCTCAGTCCTGAAGATATGCAAGAGGCAAAGAAATCTATGAAAGAAAAAGTTATTAAAGCTAAAGATGTTAAGAATTTACCTTCTATTGAAGAAATACATGGTTTTAATTTACCGCCTGTTGAAGAAACATATGATCTTAATCCTTTACCTATTGAAGAAACTCATGGTCTTGATAAACCGACACAGGTAGTAAAGGTAAATTCTCTCTATAGATATGATAAAGTTGAAATCCCATTTACTAAATTTGCTAGCCCATGCTTAGATGAGTTTGATAAATTTATGGCTAAGCAAAAAGACTTCAATGCTTATTTTGGTAGACAATTGAAGTACAATTCAAATATGCTTGAACACTTGGGTGATTATATGGCTAATGTCAAAGGTGAACTTAAACTTATTAGTAAACATGCTTCTATGGTTACCACTCAAGTAGAATAAGTACTTAAAGCTCAAAATGATTTGCTCAATGAATTGAATAGTAAAGATAATGATAATGCTGTTAGAGTGGCTACTAGAACTGGTAGAATGACTCAGGAACCTTTGTATCCTGAAGGCCACCCTAAGAGAATTGAGCAAGATTCTCAGAGAAATAATATAGATGCACCTATTTCTTCTAAAAGGAAGAAAAAGAAAAATGATAGGACTTTGCATGCTTCTAGTGATTCTATTACTGAAACACCTGAGAATCCAAATGATATTTCTATTTCTGATGCTGAAACTCAATCTGGTAATGAAACTGAAACTAGTGATAATGCTAATGATAATGTTTATAATGATGCTCAACCTAGTAATGATAATGACATAGAAACTGAACCTGCTGTTGATCTTGATAACCCATAATCAAAGAATCAACGATATGATAAGAAAGACTTTGTTGCTAGGAAACATGGTAAAGAAAGAGAACCATGGGTTCAGAAACCCATGCCTTTTCCTCCCAAACCATCGAAGAAAAAGGATGATGAGGATTTTGAGCGCTTTGCTGAAATGATTAGACCTATCTTTTTGCGTATGCGATTAACTGATATGCTCAAAACAAATCCTTATGCTAAGTACTTAAAAGATATAATTACAAATAAAAGAAAGATACTGGAAGCTGAAATTTCCACCATGCTTGCTAATTATAATTTTAAGGGTGGAATACCAAAGAAACTTGGAGACCCAGGAGTACCCACTATACCATGCTCTATTAAAAGAAACTATGTTAAAACTGCTTTATGTGATCTAGGAGTCGGTGTTAGTGTTATGCCTCTCTCTTTATATCGTAGACTTGATTTGAATAAGTTGACACGTACTGAAATATCTTTGCAAATGGATGATAAATCAACTGCTATACCTGTCGGTATTTGTGAGGATGTGCCTGTTGTAGTTGAAAACGTTACTATTTTAATGGACTTTGTTATTCTTGATATTCCCGAGGACGATAGTATGTCTATTATTCTTGGAAGACCCTTTTTGAATACTGCAGGGGGCTGTTATTGATTGCACTAAAGGCAATGTCACGTTTCATGTTAATGGTAATGAGCATACGGTACACTTTCCGAGGAAACAACCTCAAGTTCATAGTATCAACTCTATTGGAAAAATGCCATCGATTACATTTGGAGGTTTTGAATTTCCTCTTCCTACTGTCAAGAAGAAATATGATATTCTTATTATTGGGGATGTGCATATCCCCGTTGAGGTAACATAGTGTTATTCGAAATTTCTCCGGTTCCATGTTACTCGGAATGAGTTCGTTAACAAGACTTGATCAACCTTGTTAGTGGATTCCTTTTGATGATCATGAGATGGATGAAACTAGAAGGCACAACCTTCTGTACCCCACTTTTACTTTCTGTTATTTATATTAAAAAAAATAAAAAAAATAAAAATTTCTATCTGTTATTTGATTATCCGTGCAATATAAAAATACTTTGAAAATAAAAGTTCTCCAAATGCCCTAAAATTTAAATATGATTTTTTCTAGAATATTTAAGGATTTATGGAACTGAGAACACACCAGGGGGGTCAACCACCTGCCCACGAGGGTGGAGGGCGCACCCCCTGCCTCGTGGGCCCACGGTGGCCCTCCTCCACTTATTCCTGCACCCACACACTTCATCTTCCTCCCACAAACACGAATAACCAGCTCAAACCCGAGTCCAAGCTCGTTTTGCTGCCATTTTTGATCTCCTTGCTCAAAGCACCTCTCACAAAACTGCTTGGGGAGATTGTTCCTTGGTATGTGACTCCTCTATTGGTCCAATTAGTTTTTGTTCTAGTGCTTTATTCATTGCAAATTTGTGTTGCTTAGGTGACCCTGTTCTTGAGCTTGCATGTCAAATTTATATGGTCAAAAGTAGTTTTGATGCATGATATAGGCCCTAGGCACTTGTAGGAGTAGTTGCTATCAATATTATTGAGTTTGGTTTACTTTTATTTTGAAGTTACTAAAAATTTCAGAATTTTTAAAAAAAAGATGAGGAGACTTTTGAGGGGCTCATCGAGCCAAAGCTCGAAGGAAAAGGCGCCAAAGCCTAAGTATAATCTGCCTCGCACCACAGAGGTTCAGGCGTGTGAATGGCCTTCCGAGGACTTCTTGAGAGCAGCCGGGATTTATGAAGATTTTCATGAATTGGATCATAATGCAGGCCTCACCGCTTTCCTCCATTACCAATGTGATCAGTATCCCTTACTCACAAATACCTTTGTGCAAAACATTCATTTCCATTCTAGGAGCTCACCACCTATGGTGGAGTTTCATTTATATGATGAGCATAAGGAGATGTCACTTTATGATTTTTGTCGGGTTTGTTTAGTCCCTTTTGAGGGCAAGATAGAAGAACCACATCATGATGATGTGGAGGGATTTATTGATACTATCACTGTAGGGGAAACAAGGAAGGTTTCCGATGCACGAATCACTAGCATACACTTTCCTGTTTTACGCTATTTTGCATTATTTGCTAGTCGTTGCTTAATTGGTCACGGAAACTGTGGAAACCTTAGTATCCCTGATATTATTATTTTGCTCCAAGGTTTATACAGTGATAACACTTTTAGTATGGGCGGCATTACTGCTAAACGGTTAAGTATGAACCATACAAAGGGTCCCATCTTTGGAGGCATCTATGCTTCACGCCTAGCTGCACATTTTAACATACCTATTAGGCATTATGAGAAGGAAGAAAAAGTGCTGCCTCGTGTTTATCTAGATTACAAAAGTATGGTGGCACATGATTTTATTATTAAGAATAGGGAAGGAGAGCTTAAATATCAATTGTTCTTTAACAAACATCATCCTAAGACTATTACCCTACCTGCTCCTTCTTTGTTTGATTTATCTGTAGGCACGTACCTTGTTCTGTTGAAGGCTATTCAAGCCTACCGGAACCCTCCACCAGCTGTGGAGCCAGAGCCGGAACCACAAGTTGATCCTTCATGACAGTCTAATTATCAGCGGGATCCAGAGATGATTGTCAGCCAGTGGCAAGCGGAGTCTTCCTTTTCTTCATCGCAGTACGACCCCAACTATTATTATGGATATCCGCCAGGCCAGCGTGGCCATAGACCAACTTAGGCCAAAATCCTAAGCTTGGCGGAGTACGTATTTCCCATCGACATTACATTTATGCTCACGCACTCATTTCTAGATGTCGGTGCTCATACTTTTTCATTGTATCATCCTTTTTATGCTTTCTTCTTGTGTGTTTAATAAACCTTAAGAAAAAAAAAATTAGTTGTAGCTTTTAATTAATTTACCTTCCATGCTTGTAGTAGTAATTAAAAATAAAACACAAAAAGATTTCATGTTCTTCTTTTTTCTTGTTGGGAGCTTTCCCGTGTAAATAGTTTTATTTCTTTTCTTTTCTTTGGGGGTCGATAGGAAAAGACCATAATTAAATTGTTGAAGTGGCTCTTATATGCATCATTGTTTATCTGACAAAATAGCCCATATTGCCTTGTCTTCTCCTGTTTATTGAATGCCTGCAGATTCCATCTTAGTCCAATGCACGTGCACTATTATTATTATTCACATCGTTCGGTCGTGCAAGTGAAAGGCAATAATGATGATTATATGATGGACTAACTGAGATAAGAAAGGCTGGTATGAACTTGACCTCTTTTGTTTTTGTAAATATGATTAGTTTAACGTTCCTGATTCAGTCTATTATGAATAAACATGTTTGCAATGACAACTAGAGATCATAGTTTCTTGTACCATGCTTGATTAGCTATAAGTTATAATGGTTCACCTTGCGTGCCAACATGCTATTAAAATGGTTATGATGTGGTAGGATAGGGTGGTATCCTCCTCTGAATGATTTAAGTGACTTGACTTGGCACATGTTCACAGATGTAGTTGAAACAAAATCAACATAGCCTTCACGATATTTATGATCATGGTGGATTATATCCTACTCATGCTTGCATTCGGTGTTGATTAATTTTAATGCATGTTCATGACTGTTGTTGCTCTCTAGCTAGCCGCTTCCCAGTCTTTTGCTAGCCTTCACCTGTACTAAGCGGGAATACTGCTTGTGCATCCAATCCCTTAAACCCCAAAGTTATTCCACATGAGTCCACTATACCTACCCATATACGATATCTACCTGCCGTTCCAAGTAAATTTGTATGTGCCAAACTCTAAACCTTCAAATAAATATCCTGTTTTGTATGCTTGAATAGCTCATGTATCAACTAGGGCTGTTTGTATCTTCCATGTTAGGCGGGTTATTCTCAAGAGGAGTGGACTCCGCTCCTCACTCACGAGATAAATGGCTGGTCACCGGGATGCCCAGTCCCATGCTTTATGCAAACTAAATAAAAATAATTGCAAACAAAACTCCCCCTGGGACTCTTGTTAGTTGGAGGCACATGTTGTTTCGAGCAAGCCATGGATTGATGCTTGTTAGTGGAAGGGGGAGTATAAACTTCACTATTCTGTTTGGGAACCACCTATAATGTGTGTAGCATGGAAGATATCGCCATCTCTTGGTTGTTATGTTTCAAAACCGAACTCTGGCACCTCTACAAATCCCTGCTTCCCTCTGTGAAGGGCCTATCTATTTACTTTTATGCCGAGTCATCATCCTCTTATTAAAAAGCACCAGTTGGAGAGCACCGTTGTCATTTGCATTCATTACTATTAGTTTACATTGAGTATGACTTGACTGGATCTCTTTTACCATGAATTATAATGTCTAGTCAGTCCTTGGTCTTTAAAGGTGCTCTGCATTTATGTTTTGCGGTCTCAGAAAGGGTTAGCGAGATACCATCTTGTTATATCATATTATGATTGTTTTGAGAAAGTGTTGTCATCCGAGATTTATTATTATGTCTCGCTAGTTGATTATGCCATTGATATGAGTAAACTTGAGATCTATGCGTTATTGTGAATGTGGTTAGTTATAATCTTTGCTGAAAACTTGAATGCTGGCTTTACATATTTACAACAACAAGAGCAAACATAGTTTGTAGAAGTTTTTCTTTATCACTTTCAATTTTTCAACTGAATTGCTTGAGGACAAGCAAAGGTTTAAGCTTGGGGGAGTTGATATGTCTCCAACGTATCTACTTTTCCAAACACTTTTGCCCTTGTTTTGGACTCTAACTTGCATGATTTGAATGGAACTAACCCGGACTGACGTTGTTTTCAACAGAATTACCATGGTATTATTTATGTGCAGGAGCAAACGTTCTCGGAATAACCTAAAACTTCACTGAGCCACTTTTCAGAAAATAAGAAAAATACCTGCAAAAGATGAAGGCCAGGGGGCCCACCACCTTGCCACGAGGGTGGGGGGCGCGCCCCCAACCTCGTGGGCCCCCTGTTGCGTCTCCGACTCCAACTCCAACTCCATATATTGAGTTTCGGGGAGAAAAAAAATCAGAGAGAAGAAATCATCATGTTTTACGATACGGAGCCGCCACCAAGCCCTAAAACCTCTCGGGAGGGCTGATCTGGAGTCCGCTCGGGGCTCCGGAGAGGGGAATCTGTCGCCATCGTCATCATCAACCATCCTCCATCACCAATTTCATGATGCTCACCGCTGTGCATGAGTAATTCCATCGTAGGCTTGCTAGACGGTAATGGGTTGGATGGGATCTATCATGTAATCGAGTTAGTTTTGTTAGGGTTTGATCCCTAGTGTCCACTATGTTCTGAGATTGATGTTGCTATGACTTTGCTATGCTTAATGCTTGTCACTAGGGCCTGAGTGCCATGATTTCAGATATGAACCTATTATGTTTTCATCAATATATGAGTGTTCTTGATCCTATCTTGCAAGTCTATAGTCACCTATTATGTGTTATGATTCGTTAACCCCGAACTGACAATAATCGGGATACTTACCGGTGATGACCGTAGTTTGAGGAGTTCATGTATTCACTATGTGTTAATGCTTTGTTCCGGTTCTCTATTAAAAGGAGGCCTTAATATCCCTTAGTTTCCGTAAGGACCCCGCTGCCACGGGAGGGTAGGACAAAAGATGTCATGCAAGTTCTTTTCCATAAGCACGTATGACTATGTTCGGAATACATGCCTACATTATATCAATGGTGCTAGTTCTGTGTCACCCTAGGTTATGACTGTTACATGATGAACCGCTCATAATCCACTCATTAGGGTCACCATTTACGTTTTGTGGTTATTATACAGTCACGGGCTCACCGTACAGCTCTGTATTTGTCAAGACACGACTAGTTGACCAGTTAAACGCTCCACGTGGCACCTCTAGTGTTGCATCACATTATCTCACTACCATTGGGCCCACTTATCGGCTTGTATCTACTCTACATCTACATCTACACTCTTATAAAAAATAGAGTTGGCGATGATGGTGTGCCTGCCATCCTGCAATATAGGCCGTCCGATCTATATCTAACGGTAGGAAGGAAACTATGGTAATTTTACAAAAAGGTACCCACACACCTCTCCACATTTGCAAATAAGGCCTTCCCTCATTCATCCATTTCTCTCACAAGATAAACTAGTCATACAAATGCATCTTGATGTTACGTGCAACACACAGGCATCTTGCTACTAAGAATGAAAAGAAACGACAAAAAAATATTGGACGGTGGTTCGAAGTCATGACCGCGGGCACAACGGACAAGGTGGCCTTGTATTGGTATGTTGAGCCGTTTGTTTTAACACATAGGAGCTGGTGTGGTGATTATACACACACGCACGCATGCACACAAACTGCATGCACGCAACACTCACACGAACACATGCAGCCACGCACTCACGCAACACTCACACGTACACACGAAGCCACGCACGCACGCAACACTCACACACGCACGCATGCATGCACACACCACACGACGGAACACACACGGTCACGCTCAAGCAGGGGCAGAGCCAGGATTTTGGTATAGGGGGCCAAGGCAAGTTGATAATTTTTTTCTAGACTGAAAAAGTAACTACGCTAACACTACAATCACGTGTCACTTTGACGCAAATATAAAACATGACTACATTTGTATTTACCTCTATGATTGCCAATAAAATTGAAAATTTTAACAATTTTATTGGAAGAGAACTTAGTGGTTAATATTTCTACAACATAGATTATCATGCAATACCGAAGTAAGTCATCTCCCATTTGACGACGCTTAAAAGGGGTTAATATTTAGAGTGTTTGGGATGGTTTCCTATTCATAATTGTTGATCTACAGGTTTCAGAACTAGCATCACACAACAACCGGAATCCGGAAGTACTAAAATTTGATGTATATTCATGCCACGGACAAGAACTAAGATCCCTTTCAAAATCACATCACAACGGAAAATTTGAGAGATCAGTAAAGTAGTGCTACTGCTAACCTTGGCTAGTTCATTGGGCTGATCAGAGAATTAACAAGTACAGCCAGAAGATTTCAATCTAATTGCTTCTACCGTTCTACGGAGGACCGGAGGCGGCCGCAGGGGTGCAGCGGCTCCGCGAAAATGACACTCGTTAATGACGGGAGAAGTTAATCACCCCTGAGCCTTTTTTTGGAAGATGAGGAGACCGAACGCGGAGGACCCATCTGTCCATGTGTGGTCCATTTAATGGGCCTTTAACTTTTTGTCTGGCATTGCTTTATGCGCTTGAGACATGGGCCAGGGGGGCCAACTACATGCAATTTACAACAGTTATCGCTAATTATACTTTGTACTCCTAAACAATCCTTCGATCGTTAGGGGGGCCCTGGCCCCTTCTCGTCCCCTAGCTCCGCCACTGCGCTCAAGTGCTCAATTTACACGTGCATGCGCATACATCAGGCCCTGACAGACACATACACAACCAGGTGATTCCCGCGCACGGGTTGGAGTCTTGTCGCGCCTGCATAAATTTTTGTTTATCCGACATTTTTCCTATGCGAACTGACAGGTGTGACCCACAAGGAACGTGGTCAATTTAACTAGTCAACATGATGCCACACAGACTATTTGGCCGGTCAACAGAGTGCAATCCGATGCTCAACGATGAGCAAGTGACCGTATAATCACCGCAAACCATATATAGTGACTGTAATGAGCGTATCCTGAAGTTCGGTGACCGTATTACGCTTTCTCTCTGTAGGCCCTCCAAAACTAAATTTCTACACGTTCTCGCATGTTACATCTAACAACTATGCCGTACAACACTACTACTACACTCTAACACAATAAATCATATGTGTTTTTAGTTTTAGTAGATATCATATTGTTACTGAATTATTTAGTTTGCATACATTAAAATTGCATTTGAAATGTATGTTCAGTATCATCTACCACGCGGGAGAAAAACCCTGCCCTTTCCTGTTTAATCGGGTTTGTATCAATGGATCGTGCGAAACAACAAAACTACAGTACTATACAGTACAAGTGACAGTTCACTGGGTCGCCGTGTCGTGTACTCCTCCATTGTAAGAGTGGAGCCCTCGCTTTCATAAATGATCTAGTCCCTTTCGCCGACATGTGGGACATTAAGCTACCAAGTCCATGTGCCATACCGAAATACAGTGCAGAGCAGCAGGGGTGAAGCACCGCAGTCATGGCGCCGACATAGTAATGAGAAATGAGGCGTCAAATCACAAAGTTGGAGGGACGAAGTAATAATAATGCTAGTAAAAAAGAAGTTGGAGGGACAAAGAAACCATCATTTCACTCGTTGCTGAATCCGCTTCTCCCTCATCTTCTTCCAGTTAACCACGTGTTGCTTATGCCGTTGTTCTGCCTCATGTGGGACACGGATCGGCTTGGTAAAGCACTGACACATGGGACCGCATATTAGCAAACCGTTAGGCCAACGTCCTATATAAATAAGAAACCTCCCCCGCCATCCGCGCGGCAAAATCACCTCCTTTTTACTAATCTTGATTCTATAATTTTTTAGATCAATATAGTTGAGATTTGTATAGATAGCACACAGGAGCAAAACCAAGTGGTATGGTTAAGGGCATCCACAATGTGTAGCCAAATGTGAAAATAGCTTTTGCCATCGATGGGAACCATTGTGGACGGTGCTGCAAAACCAAAAAGATGGAACCGAAGCTCCCTGATTGATTGATTGAAGGAATAGAAAAATGCAACGTCCCTGCTCTTTCTCCCGTGCTTGGACGCATGTACAATATAGAGCACATAGTCTACTCCCTGTCCCTTCTATCACAAATTACAAAGCAGTGAGGCGTCAAATCACAAAGCACGGACGAAGCAACCATCATTTCACTCTTCGCCGACTCCGCTTCTCCATCGTCTTCTTCAAGAAACCACCTCACCGCACTAAGTGGATGGACGACGCTATTGTGTATACTAGTAGTACTAGTACATTTACGGGTCCTTCCTGGATGCAAATAAGGCGGTTGTCTTGGCTTGCAGTCGGCACTTGCGAACAACTTACAGTGGTCTCCCTCAATGGTGTTCTCCATCGAACGCACTTCGCCAAACCACAACGCTCGAGATATCGTCGACGTCACCGCAATGGGGAAGGAAGTCAAATAGTTACTACCTCCATTGTTTTGTACATGAGACCAGTATATCAAAATTACGATTTGCAAAAGGCCACAACCACTAATCGAGGCAAAATTGATGGGGTTTGCCTCGTACTAGCAACCAAGGACATTAATATACCCTTGCATGCATGCGGAAGTGAGAAGGTTGGTTTGCATGGCGCTGCATTAATCAAGCGATGAGGAGTGTGATGGTTAGCTCTTTGGGCTTTGGAGAAAAAATACGCATTAATTGACACGTCAAACGAGTAATTGTATCGATTAATCCCGTGAAGGAAACCCCAACCTTTCTTTTTTTAACACTTGTACTCCTAGTATGTACGTACTTATCCTATTTGGGTCTAGGCCTTGCATTGCCATACTTCGCCACACATTTTTGCCAAGCTTGCCTAAAGTTTTTAAAATGAAAAGGAGGTACACTTGCGCACGGCTATTGCGGTCGCTCCTGCACGCCGCGGTCGCACCGCACCCTCACACAGTTGCTCCTGCACGCCGCAAACCCAACCAAGGGAACACACCCTCATTGAGACGTGCTACCTCTGACAGATAATTTTCGTTCATACATTATGTTTATCCAACCGCATGTAGGGGAGGATCCGTACGACTCGTGCGGTGGTCTGTTGGGGAAGAAGAAGAGGTGAGGAAGAAGGGTTATGAGACATAGGATATTCATCCAACCGCCTGAAATGGTAGACTGACCCAAATGATGAAAGTCAGGCGACTTGCATAACAATATATGTTTTTACAAAACAAAAGATCACTAAAAACAACAACATAAAGAAAAACTATCACTGCTCGCGGAACGAGACGGTTGTTGGAAATATGCCCTAGAGGCAATAATAAATTGGTTATTATTATATTTCCTTGTTCATGATAATCGTTTATTATCCATGCTAGAATTGTATTGATAGGAAACTCAGATACATGTGTGGATACATAGACAACACCATGTCCCTAGTAAGCTTCTAGTTGACTAGCTCGTTGATCAATAGATGGTTACGGTTTCCTGACCATGGACATTGGATGTCGTTGATAATGGGATCACATCACTAGGAGAATGATGTGATGGACAAGACCCAATCCTAAGCCTAGCATAAGATCATGTAGTTCGTATGCTAAAGCTTTTCTAATGTCAAGTATCATTTCCTTAGACCATGAGATTGTGCAACTCCCGGATACCGTAGGAGTGCTTTGGGTGTGACAAATGTCACAACGTAACTGGATGGCTATAAAGGTACACTACAGGTATCTCCGAAAGTGTCTGTTGGGTTGGCACGAATCGAGACTTGGATTTGTCACTCCGTGTAAACGGAGAGGTATCTCTGGGCCCACTCAGTAGGACATCATCATAATGTGCACAATGTGATCAAGGAGTTGATCACGGGATGATGTGTTACGGAATGAGTAAAGAGACTTGCCGGTAACGAGATTGAACAAGGTATCGAGATACCGACGATCGAATCTCGGGCAAGTATCGTACCGCTAGACAAAGGGAATTGCATACGGGATTGATTGAATCCTCGACATCGTGGTTCATCCGATGAGATCATCGTGGAACATGTGGGAGCCAACATAGGTATCCAGATCCCGCCGTTGGTTATTGACCGGAGAGTTATCTCAGTCATGTCTGCATGGTTCCCGAACCCGTAGGGTCTACACACTTAAGGTTTGATGACTCTAGGGTTATAGGGAATAGATATACGTGGTTACTGAATGTTGTTCGGAGTCCCGGATGAGATCCTGGACGTCACGAGGAGTTCCGGAATGGTCCGGAGGTAAAGATTTATATATGGGAAGTCCTGTTTTGGTCGCCGGAAAAGTTTCGGGTTTTATCGGTAATGTATCGGGACCACCGGGAGGGTCCCGGTGGTCCACCAAGTGGGGCCACCAGCCCCGGAGGGCTGCATGGGTCAATTGTGGGAGGGGACCAGCCCCAGGTGGGCTGGTGCACCCCCCCACCAAGGCCCAAGGTGCAAGGGAGAGTGGAAGGGGGCAAACCCTAGGCTCAGATGGGCCTAAGGCCCACCTAGTGGTGCGCCCCCCTCTCTTTCCCCCCTTGGCCACCCCCCTAGATGGGATCTAGGGCTGGCCGCCACCCCTAGGGGTGGAAACCTAGGTGGGGGCGCAGACCCTCCCCTCCCCCTATATATACTTGAGGTTTTGGGCTGCCATAGACACGATTCAATCTCCTTTTTGGAGCAGCCCTACCCCTCTCCCTCCTCGTCTCTTGTGGTGCTTGGCGAAGCCCTGCTGGAGTACCACGCTACTCCACCACCACCACGCCATCGTGCTGCTGCTAGATGGATTCTTCCCCAACCTCTGCTTCTCCCCTTGTTGGATCAAGGCGTAGGAGACGTCACCGGGCTGTACGTGTGTTGAACACGGAGGTACCGTCCGTTCGGCACTAGGATCATCGGTGATTTGGATCACGACGAGTACGACTCCATCAACCCCGTTCACTTGAACGCTTCCGCTTAGTGATCTACAAGGGTATGTAGATGCACTCTCCTTCCCCTCATTGCTAGATTACTACATAGATTGATCTTGGTGATGCGTAGAAAATTTTGAATTTCTGCTACGTTCCCCAACAGTGGCATCATGAGCTAGGTCTATGCGTAGTTACTATGCACGAGTAGAACACAAAGTAGTTGTGGGCGTCGATATTTTCAATTATCTTGCCGTTACTAGTCTTATCTTGATTCGGCGGCATCGTGGGATGAAGCTGCCCGGACCAACCTTACACGTACGCTTACGTGAGACCGGTTCCACCGACTGACATGCACTAGTTGCATAAGGTGGCTGGCGGGTGTCTGTCTCTCCCACTTTAGTCGGATCGGATTCGATGAACAGGGTCCTTATGAAGGGTAAATAGAAATTGGCAATTCACGTTGTGGTTTTGGCGTAGGTAAGAAACGTTCTTGCTAGAAACCTATAGCAGCCACGTAAAAAACTTGCAACAACAATTAGAGGACGTCTAACTTGTTTTCGCAGCAAGTGTTTTGTGATGTGGTATGGCCAAAGGATGTGATGAATGATATATATGTGATGTATGAGATGATCATGTTCTTGTAATAGGAATCACAACTTGCATGTCGATGAGTATGACAACCGGCAGGAGCCATAGGAGTTGTCTTTATTTTTTGTATGACCTGCGTGTCATTGAGAAACGCCATGTAAATTACTTTACTTTATTGCTAAACGTGTTAGCCATAGTAGTAGAAGTAATAGTTGGCGAGCAACTTCATGGAGACACGATGATGGAGATCATGGTGTCATGCCGGTGACAAGATGATCATGGAGCCCCAAGATGGAGATCAAAGGAGCTATATGATATTGGCCATATCATGTCACTATTATTTGATTGCATGTGATGTTCATCATGTTTTTACATCTTGTCTACTTAGAACAATGGTAGTAAATAAGATGATCCCTCATAATAATTTCAAGAAAGTGTTCCCCCTAACTGTGCACCGTTGCGACAGTTCGTTGTTTCGAAGCACCACGTGATGATCGGGTGTGATAGATTCTAACGTTCACATACAACGGGTGTAAGACAGATTTACACATGCGAAACACTTAGGTTGACTTGACGAGCCTAGCATGTACAAACATGGCCTCGGAACACAAGAGACCGAAAGGTCGAGCATGAGTCGTATGGTAGATATGATCAACATGAAGATGTTCACCGATGATGACTAGTCCGTCTCACGTGATGATCGGACACGGCCTAGTTGACTCGGATCATGTAATCACTTAGATGACTAGAGGGATATCTATCTGAGTGGGAGTTCATAAGATGAACTTAATTATCCTGAACATAGTCAAAAGGTCTTCGCAAATTATGTCGTGGCTCGCGCTTCAGTTCTATTGTTTAGATATGTTCCTAGAGAAAATTTAGTTGAAAGTTGACAGTAGCAATTATGCGGACTAGGTCCGTGAACTGAGGATTTTCCTCATTGCTTCATAGAAGGTTTGTGTCCTTAATGCACCGCTCAGTGTGCTGAACCTCGAACGTCGTTTGTGGATGTTGCGAACATCTGACATGCACATTTTGATAACTACGTGATAGTTCAGTTAAACGGTTTAGAGTTGAGGCACCGAAGACGTTTTGAAACGTCGCGAAACATATGAGATGTTTCGAGGGCTGAAATTGGAATTTCAGGATCGTGCCCATGTCAAGAGGTATAAGACCTCCGACGATTCTCTTAGCCTGCAAACTAAGGGAGAAACGCTCAATTGTTGAGCTTGTGCTCATATTGTCTGAGTACAACACTCATTTGAATCGAGTGGGAGTTGATCTTCCAGATGAGATAGTGATGTTTCTCCAAACTCATTACCACCAAGCTGCTAGAGCTTCGTGATGAACTATAATATATCAGGGACATATATGATGATCCTTGAGATATTTGCGATGTTTGACACCACAAAAGTAGAAATCAAGAAGGAGCATCAATTGTTGATGGTTGGTGAAACCACTAGTTTCAAGAAGGGCAAGGGCAAGAAGGGATACTTCATGAAACAGCAAATCAGCTACTGCTCTAGTGAAGAAACCCAAGGTTGAACCCAAACCCGAGACTAAGTGCTTCTGTAATAAGGGGAACAACCACTGGAGCAGAATTACCGTAGATACTTGGTATATGAGAAGGCTGGCAAGGTCGATAGAAGTATATTGGATATACATTGTGTTAATGTGTACTTTACTAGTACTCCTAGTAGCACCATGGTATTAGATACCGGTTCAGTTGCTAAGTGTTAGTAAACTCGAAATAAAAGGCTGCGGAGTAAACGGAGACTAGCTAAAGGTGAGCTGGTGATATGTGTTGGAAGTTTTTCCAAGCTTGATGTGATCAAGCATCGCACGCTCCCTCTACCATCGAGATTGGTGTTTGCGTTGAGCATAGACATGATTGGATTATGTCTATCGCAATACGGTTATTCATTTAAGGAGAATAATGGTTACTCTGTTTATTTGAATAATACCTTCAATGGTCTTGCACCTAAAATGAATGGTTTATTGAATCTCGATCGTAGTGATACACATGTTCATGCCAAAAGATATAAGATAGTAATGATAGTACCACCTACTTGTGGCACTGCCACGTAAGTCATATCGGTATAAAACGCATGAAGAAGCTCCATGTTGATGGATCTTTGGGCTCACTCGTTTTTGAAAAGTTTGAGACATGCGAACCATGTCTATTGGTGTATATGCATGAAGAAACTCCATGCAAATGGACCGTATGGACTCACTTGATTTTGAATCACTTGAGACATGCAAATCATACCACATGGGCAAGATGACTGAAAGCCTCGTTTTCAGTAAAATGGAACTAGAAAGTAACTTGTTGGAAGTAATACATTTTGATGTGTGCAGTCCAATGAGTGCTGAGGCGTGTAGTGGATATCGTTATGTTCTTACTTCACAGATGATTTGAGTAGATGTTGAGTATATTTACTTGATGAATAACGAGTCTGAATTATTGAAAGGTTCAAGTAATTTCAGGGTGAAGTTGAAAGATCGTCGTGACAAGAGGATAAAATATCTATGATATGATCATAGAGATGAATATCTGAATTACGAGTTTGGCATAGAATTAAGACATTGTGGAAATTGTTTCACAACTAATACAGCCTGGAACACCATAGTGTGATGGTGTGTCCGAACATCATAACTGCACCCTATTGGATATGATGCATACCATGATGTCTCTTATCGAATTAGCACGATAGTTTATGGGTTAGGCATTAGAGACAACCACATTCACTTTAAATAGGGCAGCACGTAATTCCGATGAGATGACACTGTATGAACTATGGTTTAGAGAAACCTAAGTTGTCATTTCTTAAAAGGTTTGGGGCTGCGACACTTACGTGAAAGAGTTTCAGGCTGATAAGCTCGAACCCAAAGCGGATAAATGCATTCATAGGACACCCAAAACAGTTGGGTATACCTCCTATCTCAGATCCGAAAGCAATAAGGGATTGTTTCTAGAATCGGGTCCTTTCTCGAGGAAAAGTTTCTCTCGGAAGAACTGAGTGGGAGGATGGTGGAGACTTGATGAGGTTATTGAACCGTCTCTTCAACTAGTGTGTGGCAGGGCACAGGGAGTTGTTCCTGTGGCACCTACACCAATTGAAGTGGAAGCTTATGATAGTGATCATGAAACTTCAGATCAAGTCACTAACAAACCTCGTGGGATGACAAGGATGCGTACTACTTCAGAGTGGTACGTAATCCTGTCTTGGAAGTCATGTTGCTAGACAACAATGAACCTACGAGCTATGGAGAAGCGATGGTGGGCCTGGATTCCAAAATGGCTCGAGGCCATATAATCCGAGAGAGGATTTATATATGAAAACAAAGTGTAGACTTTGGAAGAACTACTTGATGGTCGTAAGGCTGTTAGGTACATATGGATTTTAAAAGGAAGACGGACAATCATGGTAAGTATCACCATTAAGAAAGCTCGACTCGTCGTTAAGATGTTTTACGACAAGTTCAAGGAGTTGACTACGATGAGACTTTCTCACTCGTAGCGATGCTAAGAGTCTGTTGGAATTATATTAGCGATTACTTATTTATGAAATCTTGCAGATAGGATGTCAAAACATTGTTTCCTCGACGATTTTCTTGAGAAAAGGTTGTATGTGATACAACCGGAAGGTTTTGTCAATCCTGAAAGATGCTAACAAGTATGCAAAGCTCCAGCAATCCTTCTAAGGACTGGAGTAAGCATCTCGGAGTTGGAATGTATGCTTTGATGAGATGATCAAAGATTTTGGGTGTATACAAAGTTTATGAGAAACTTGTATTTCCAAAGAAGTGAGTGGGAGCACTATAGAATTTCTGATGAGTATATGTTGTTGACATATTGTTGATCAGAAATGATGTAGAATTTCTGGAAAGCATATAGGGTTATTTGGAAAGTGTTTTTCAATGGAAATCCTGGATTAAGCTACTTGAACATTGAGCATCAAGATCTATAAGGATAGATCAAAACGCTTAATGGTACTTTCAAATGAGCACATACCTTGTCATGATCTTGAAGGTGTTCAAGATGGATCAGTCAAAGAAGGAGTTCTTGCTTGAGTTGTAAGGTATGAAGTTAAGACTTAAAGCTCGACCACGGCAGAAGAAAGAGGAAGGACGAAGGTCGTCCCCTATGCTTTTGTCATAGGCTCTATACGGTATGCCATGCTGAGTACTGCACCTGATGTGTGCCTTGCCACATATCTGGCAAGAGGGTATGAAGGTAATCTAGCAGTAGATCACCAGATAGCGGTCTAAATTATCCTTAGAGGAATAAGGATATGTTTCTCGGTTATGGAGGTGATAAAGAGTTCGACGTAAAGAGTTACGTCGATGCAAGCTTAACACCTGTCCAGATGGCTCTGAGTAGAGATACCGGATACGTATAAAGGAACAATTTAGAATATCTCTAAGTAGAATAGTTATTTGAAATGGCTCCAAATGTAGCGTAGTAGTTGCATCCACAAGATGACATAGAAATTTGCAAAGTACATGCGGATCTGAATGTTGCAGACCCGTTGACTGAAACCTCTCTCACAAGAATAACATGATCAAACCCATAACTCTTTGGGTGTTAGTCACATGGGGATGTGACCTTGAGTATTAATCACATATCGATGTGAACTGGATTATTGACTCTAGTGCAAGTGGGAGACTGTTGGAAATATTCCCTAGAGGCAATAATAAATTGGTTATTATTATATTTCCTTGTTCATGATAATCGTTTAATATCCATGCTAGAATTTTATTGATAGGAAACTCAGATACATGTGTGGATACATAGACAACACCATGTCCCTAGTAAGCCTCTAGTTGACTAGCTCGTTGATCAATAGATGGCTATGGTTTCCTGACCGTGGACATTGGATGTCGTTGATAACGGGATCACATCACTAGGAGAATGATGTGATGGACAAGACCCAATCCTAAGCCTAGCACAAGATCATGTAGTTCGTATGCTAAAGCTTTTCTAATGTGAAGTATCATTTCCTTAGACCATGAGATTGTGCAACTCCCAGATACCGTAGGAGTGCTTTGGGTGTGCCAAACGTCACAACGTAACTAGGTGGCTATAAAGGTACACTACAGGTATCTCCGAAAGTGTCTGTTGGGTTGGCACGAATCGAGACTGGGATTTGTCACTCTGTGTAAACGGAGAGGTATCTCTGGGCCCACTCAGTAGGACATCATCATAATGTGCACAATGTGATCAAGGAGTTGATCACGGGATGATGTGTTACGGAACAAGTAAAGAGACTTGCCGGTAACGAGATTGAACAAGGTATCGAGATACCGACGATCGAATCTCGGGCAAGTATCGTACCGCTAGACAAAGGGAATTGCATACGGGATTGATTGAATCCTCGACATCGTGGTTCATCCGATGAGATCATCGTGGAACATGTGGGAGCCAACATGGGTATCCAGATCCCGCTGTTGGTTCTTGACCGGAGAGTTATCTCGATCATGTCTGCATGGTTCCCGAACCCGTAGGGTCTACACACTTAAGGTTCGATGACGCTAGGGTTATAAGGAATAGATATACGTGGTTACCGAATGTTGTTCAGAGTCTCGGATGAGATCCCGGATGTCACGAGGAGTTCCGGAATGGTCCGGAGGTAAAGATTTATATATGGGAAGTCCTGTTTTGGTCACCGGAAAAGTTTCGGGTTTTATCGGTAATGTACCGGGACCACCGGGAGCCACCAGCCCCGGAGGGCTGCATGGGCCAAGTGTGGGAGGGGACCAGCCCCAGGTGGGCTGGTGCGCCCCCCCACCAAGGCCCAAGGCGCAAGGGAGAGTGGAAGGGGGCAAACCCTAGGCTCAGATGGGCCTAAGGCCCACCTAGTGGTGCGCCCCCCTCTCTCCCCCCTTGGCCGCCCCCCTAGATGGGATCTAGGGCTGGCCGCCACCCCTAGGGGTGGAAACCTAGGTGGGGGCACAGCCCCTCCCCTCTCCCTATATATACTTGAGGTTTTGGGCTGCCATAGACACGATTCGATCTCCTTCTTGGCGCAGCCCTACCCCTCTCCCTCCTCGTCTCTTGCGGTGCTTGGCGAAGCCCTGCTGGAGTACCACGCTAATCCACCACCACCACGCCGTCGTGCTGCTGCTAGATGGAGTCTTCCCCAACCTCTCCTTCTCCCCTTGCTGGATCAAGGCGTAGGAGACGTCACCGGGCTGTACGTGTGTTGAACACGGAGGTACCATCTGTTCGGCACTAGGATCATCGGTGATTTGGATCACGACGAGTACGACTCCATCAACCCCGTTCACTTGAACGCTTCCGCTTAGTGATCTACAAGGGTATGTAGATGCACCCTCCTTCCCCTCGTTGCTAGATTACTCCATAGATTGATCTTGGTGATGCGTAGAAAATTTTGAATTTCTGCTACGTTCCCCATCAACGGCCTCGTCGTCTTTCGCTGCTGGCTTGAACCAGTCGTAGCTACCAACGTGTGTCTCCGCACCATGGTTGTCCTCGGCCTCCAGCTACTTGTTCACACGGAGCGTGCGGGCGCTCTGCACGGACGAGAGCACCGCCCGGTTCAAGTCGAGGATGTCCGATTCCGCCTGCAGGAGGGCCTCGATGGCAGCGGCATCCGCGCGCTCCACGTCGAGTTGAGCCTCCGCCGCCTGGTTCAAGTCCAGGACGTCCGGTTCCGCCTGCAGGAGGGCCTCGATGGCAGCGTCATCCGTGCGATTGATACGTCTCGAACGTATCTATAATTTTTTATTATTCCATGCTATTATATTATCTGTTTTGGATGTTTAATGGGCTTTAATTTACCTTTTTATATTATTTTTGGGACTAACCTACTAACCAAAGGCCTAGTGCAAATTGCTGTTTTTTTGCTTATTTCAGTGTTTCACAGAAAAGGAATATCAAATAGAATCCAAACGGAATGAAACCTTCAGGAGAGTTATTTTTGGAACAAACGTGATCCAGGAGACTTGGAGTGGCCGTCAAGAAAGAAGCGAGGAGATCACGAGGCAGGGGGCGCGCCCCCACCCTCGTGGCCCCCTCGCAGCTCCACCGACGTACTTATTCCTCATATATATATATATACCCATATACCCTGAAAACATCCAGGAGCACCACGAAACCCTATTTCCACTGCCGCAACCTTCTGTACCCGTGAGATCCCATCTTGGGGCCTTTTCCGGCGCTCCACCGAAGGGGGAATCGATCACGGAGGGCTTCTACACCAACACCATAGCCTCTCCGATGATGTGTGAGTAGTTTACCACAGACCTTCGGGTCCATATAGTTATTAGCTAGATGGATTTTTCTCTCTCTTTGGATCTCAATACAAAGTTCTCCTCGATTCTCTTGGAGATCTATTC
Source organism: Triticum urartu (assembly GCF_003073215.2). Classification (NCBI taxonomy): domain Eukaryota; kingdom Viridiplantae; phylum Streptophyta; class Magnoliopsida; order Poales; family Poaceae; genus Triticum; species Triticum urartu. Next base: position 653,501,101 of record NC_053028.1, on the reverse strand, counting down.
GACGTAATTCTTTTTTCGGTGTGTTTGTCGAGATCCGATGAATTGTGGGTTTATGATAAAGATTATCTATGAACAATATTTGATTCTTCTTTGAAATCTTTTATGCATGATTTAAATATATTTGCATGTATCTTCGAATTATCAGTTTGGTTTGGCCTACTAGATTGATCGTTCTTGCAATGGGAGAACTGCTTAGCTTTGGGTTCAATCTTGCATTGTCCTTTCCCAGTGAGAGCAGGGGCAGCAAGGCACGTATTGTATTGTTTCCATCGAGGATAAAAAGATGGGGTTTATATCATATTGCTTGAGTTTATCCCTCTACATCATGTGATCTTGCCTAATGTGTTACTCTATTCTTATGAACTTAATACTCTAGATGCATGATGGATAACGGTCGATGTGTGGAGTAATAGTAGTAGATGCAGAATCGTTTCGGTCTACTTATCACGGACGTGATGCCTATATACATGATCATGCCTAGATATTCTCATAACTATTCACTTTTCTATCAATTGCTCGACAGTAATTTGTTCACCCACCGTAGAAATTGCTATCTTGAGAGAAGCCACTAGTGAAACCTATGGCCCCCAGGTCTATCTTCCATCATATTATTTTCCTATCAATTTGCTCTATTTTGCAATTTTATTTTCCAATCTATACAACAAAAATACCAAAAATATTTATCTTATTATCTCTATCATATCTCACTCTGGTAAGTGACCGTGAAGGGATTGGCAACCCCTTTATCGCGTTGGTTGCGAGGTTCTTGTTTGTTTGTGCAGGTACTACGTGACTTGTGTGCTATCTCCTACTGGATTGATACCTTGGTTCTCAAAACCGAGGGAAATACTTACACTATGTGCTCCATAACCCTTTCCTCTTCAAGGGAAAACCAACGCAAGCTCAAGAGGTAGCAGCTCTCCGCATCGAGTTGAGCCTCCGCCGCCCGGTTCAAGTCCAGGACGTCTATGGGGTCGCTTGAAAGGTGGTGGAATGGGCTGGAGAGGAGGTGTTGTAGCGACCAGACCTCAAACAGTCTGATCTCTGTGCTCCGGTGTCATCCCTGGATCAGTAATGCTGACACCGCACAGTAATCGGAGGATTTATAGTAGAGTAGCAATCACACACTTATTACATCGGATGTCTCAAAAGAGAACTTATTACCATAAATATGGCTTAAGGCCATCTAATAACGATAACAACGGAAGGCTTGGAAGATAAGTGAGTCCATCAACTCCAACGGCATCACTGAGTATAGAACCACGACCTAAAACTCCTTAATCGTCGTCTGAAAAGTCTGCAACATTAACGTTGCAGCCCGAAAACGGGTCAGCACATGGAATATGCTGGCAAGGTAACACATAGAGAGTAATGGAATGCAACAGCTATACTATATGCATATTTGGCTGGTGGAAAGCTCTATGGTTACTGTTTTTGCGTAAAGCCAAATTTTTCCCTACTTCAAAGGAATAAATTTATTTACTATTATGGTGGTTGTTAAACATTGAGAATGGTTGACAGCATCCTCAATCCCAATTAAAAATAACATCATTAAACCCATCAAAATTAATTTTAGAGTAACATGTTCAGATTCACATGATAATCCAAGTGCTAGATACTCAAGATGTCCATAACCGGGGACACGGCTAACCATGATTAGTTTATTACACTCTGCAGAGGTTTGCGCACTTTTCCCCACAAGACTCGATCGCCTCCGTTGGATTTCTCGCACTACATGGTGTTTGAGAAACGGATGACCGAGACATAGCCTTTCAGAAGCGCTAGCACCTTACGATCGGGTAGACCGTACCACCTACATCCCCTACATCTGCTAGTCTACCACTGTAAGAGTTCGCACAGCTTAATCAACTATGCCAGAGCCCATAATGGCTTGTGGCTGCACACGGAAGTTTCTAGTATGAATAATCTCATGATCCCTTTGAGCCTGGGTGGCGGTCCAAAAGAAAACAGGCAAGTCCTGATAGAAACCAGGTGCCTCAATCCACCCAGATGTGTATTTAAGTTGCCACCTTAAGTAAACCATTAACATTAACAAACTCACATCTGTCATGGATATCACTCACCCAATCCACGTCTACTAGCATAGCATGGCATAATAAGCAAACGTAGAAGTAACTCCCAAAGGTTTCATAATAAACAGGTAATAGGTACTACCTCATCTACTTCCCATCCCACAATTTAATTAGATCCTAATCATGCAATGTGTGAAGATTGATCTAATGCAATAAAACTGGGTTGTAGAAAAGGTATGATCAAAGTGTTACTTCCCTTGCTGATGATCCGCGAAACCTAGAGATTCATAGTAACAGGCGACGCACTCCGGGTATTCTATCGTAGACAGACAAACAAGCATACAATAAGTACTCATCTAATGCAAAGGTAAAACTCAAATAGAAGATCTAACCAGAAAGTTCAACTTAAGAACCCTGGTTTGCAAAAAGAATCAAATCGAACAAAGCAAAAGAAATCAAACGGCGAAAGAAAACAACTTCGTTCTAGTAATCTGGATCTACGTCAAATTTTATTGTAGCAAAAACTTGTTTAAGTTGATTATTCAGAAAGAGGGTTTCGAGACGAAACTCCAGGCGCTTGAATCGCCTGATTCCGATAAACGAGCGAAAAGTTATACTAAAACGAAAATCGGATCAGAAATCGCGATCAGAAAATAACCGCGGAAAATCCGACGAAAAAGAGAAACGATGAACAGAAAAGAAAAAAAAATTCCTCTCTCTTTTTTTTCTGCATGGAAATCGAGACGCGTTGGCGAACCTCGAAAGGCGCGCTCCGGCGGCGGCGGCGGCGGGCTGGGGCTAGGGTTAGGGTTTCGGTGAGGGCTGTTGGCTGGGGTTTCGGCTCGCGGGCGCTATATAAAGGCCTCGGCCAGCGGTGTCCTGGCCGAGTACGGCCCATAGTCGGTTCCGTTTTTTTTAAATAATTCTGCTCGGAAGAAAAATAAAAAGAAATTCTAAACGGACTCCAAAAATCGCGAAATAAATTTTGCCGGGTTCCTAAAATCAAGCCCGATAAAGTGAACATTTATTTGGGCCCAAACTACAACTTTGAAAAACGCGTATTTTTCCTAAATTCAAATAAAAATACCGAAAAACTCCGAATTAAATCTTATTTGATTTTTTATTAAATCCTCAATATTTCTATATTTTGGGAAAGTCATTTTATTCCCTCTCTCATATTTTTGTAATAGAAATAATTGATGATAAAATAAATAAAATCAAATGATCCTATTTACATAATTTGAGAAAACTCAAATACGTAAATAACGAAATCCCCAACTCTCTCCGTGGGTCCTTGAGTTGCTTAGGATTTTCTAGGATCAAAACCAAAAGCAAAATAAAATATGATATGCATGATGATCTAATGTATAACATTCCAAATTGAAAATTTGGGATGTTACAGGTGTGGTTTTGGGGCAGTGGCTAGCGTAGGCCGAGCAACGAAGGTTCTGGTGTGAATAGTGTTTTCGTTGATGACCGGTCAATCGATTTAGACTGTACATCGCTCTTGTCGCGTTCGCGTTGCACCACGGCATGCTGGACCCTCCACGTCGTTCACCGAACGGAATGCGCTTCGTCTTGCATTTCCGCTCGCTTGTGGGACCATAGTTGAGAGCAAACCGATGTCCCTCCCCCTCCCCCATCCTCGTCATTTATACTACCACTCCCTCTGTTTTATGCGGAGTAAATAAAAACAGAGGGAGTATACTACGGATAAGGATCCCCTGATGTGGCCAAACACATTGAGTAACTGACATGCAGGGCCTAGCAAGCATGGGGTCCGCCAGTAAGTGACCGAAAGGGAGGGTAAGGCAGGGATACCTACGTCTGAGGATCCACTTCCGTTACTACTCCCTCCTTCCATCTACCGGGCCTAATGCGTTTTTCGAGGCTAACTTTGACCAAATGTTAGAGTAATAATATATGACATGCAACTTACACAAAGCATACGGTCCAATTCGTATGTGAAAGGAGCTTCCAATGATATAATTTTCACATTATACATCTCATGTACTATAATCTTGTTAATAGTCAAAGGCGGTTTTGAAAAATGCATTAGAGCATGGTTAATAATATAGCCAGCCGATGGCTATAAGCAATTGCCATGTCATCTATAGCCATCATCTATATGCACCCATACAATAGTGTGGGCTATAAGGTTGGCTATTTCCCGCAAAAAATAATATATAAGGTTGGCTATTGTATTAGTACTTTTTCCCATCTCCTCTCTATCTCTTTCTTCATATTTATTATATTTACCTAGGAATGCGTATATAGCTAGGCTCTTGCATGAGAGCTCACTCCCCTTATTTTTTCACATCTCTGTCCTCCACATAGGCAAAAGTGTCATGTAAGTTGGCTCTTAGAATGGCTATTAGGTTGACTAAGGATTTAATATTTTCATGAGCAAGGTATATGATTGGAAGAGAGTTGCATGCATACTATTTTTTTCTTGATCTATGTGTTATAGCCAGGCTGTAGAATATAAGAGCCCGTTTCACTCTCTCTCCTCTCTTCTCACTCCTCCAAGTAGGATTTTAATGACATGACAAGTCTTATAGCCTGCTGACTAGGCCTTATTAGACTTGCTCTTAGGCCCTATATAAATGGAAGGAGGGAGTAGTATGAGCATTGCATACTCTACTATAGATGTTATCAGTACTCCACTAGTACTATTGCACAGGGAGCTTAAAAAAGTTACTATTGAACTAGCTATACGTGGCGAAACCCTACTAGGAAGAGCATGCGCGAGAATAAGCACATTCACGTGGTTGAAAATAAATTGGAAACCATCTCTATTTGAATACAAATCTAGGAGTACGTACGAATCTAACAATACTGATTGGGCGTTGTTGAATGTTGATACATTTTTCTGTAAGTTTGATCAAAGTAGAGATACTTTGACTACACATAAAACTTATATAGAAACTAGAAAGGATCGGAGGGAGTATATTGTACGTTCAAAAGTGAAACGAACATTGAATACCCTTTATATATGATTTGTGGATGCTATGATCACCGGTTAAAAATTTTGAATCCGCCTTAGGTATCACACATGCACCCACTCATTTTCTCTAGATTTCATCTCGGGGTCCGAAGATCGATTGAAAGAGGACAAGGGTGGGTCCAATACGTTTGTTTCTCTTATGAACGTACAATATACTCCCTCTGATCCCCACAGACCCCCCCCCCCCACACGGATCATTTCTATCATAGAAACAAACTAAACCTTTATCTCCTTGCACGACACGCAATTGATCTCTCAACATCAATCGATCTCTTCAAGATGTGTCAGGGCATGAACCGAATGGGATGTCAAAACTAAGACGGGAAGCGACACGTAGTGGAGGCAAAGTGAAACTTTAAACGAACTGTTTGTTTGTATGCATGTCGAACAAATTACAACATTGGAAATACAAGCATGGCCTAGGCCCACATGCGAATGATACTCGGCGGAATGTTCAAATGAGGCATGCGGGAGGATGGACTCGACCGAAGGGCGGCATGATCGATGGAGAAGAGGTTCGGAGAGGAATGAGAAATAAGCAACGCCGCATGATTGTACTTGAACGGCTCAAATAAACAATAAGTTGTCTCGTTTTCCCTTCCTTCTTGGTCACGGAGTAAGATACTCCCTCTGTTTTTATTTACTCTGCATATTAGGTTTGACTGAAGTCAAACTTCATAAAATTTAACCAAATTTATAGAAAACTAGCAAGATGCCCATGCGTTGCACGAAACATGAAGATCTTGTGGGAGAAAAGGATGAACGAGGGAAGGCCTTATCTGCAAATCTGGAGAGGAGTGCAAGTAAATTGTCATAGTTTTCTTCCTATCCGTTAGATATAGATCGGACGACCTATATTGCAGGATGGCAGGCACACCATCATCACCAACTCTACTTTTTATATACACCAGCAAGATGCCCATGCGTTGCACAGAAACATCAAGATGCATTTTATATGAGTAGTTTATCTTGTGAGAGAAAAGGATGAACGAGGGAAGGCCTTATTAGCAAATGTGGAGAGGGGTGTGGGTATCTCTTTGCAAAATTGCCATAGTTTCCTTCCTATCCGTCAGTTATAAATCGGACGGCCTATATTGCAGGATGGCAGGCATACCATCAACACCAACTCTGTTTTTTATAAGAAGTAGAGACTAGCAAGATGCCCGTGTGTTGCATGGAACATCAAGATGCATTTGTATGAGTAGTTTATCTTGTGGGAGAAAAGGATGAATGAGGGAAGGCCTTATTTGCAAATGTGGAGAGGGGTGTGGCTATCTTTTTGCAAAATTGACATAGTTTCCTTCCTATCCGTTAGATATAAATCAGATGGACTCTTCTGAAAAATAGAGTTGGTGATGATGGTGTGCCTGCCATCCTGCAATATAGGCCGTCCGATTTATATCTAACGAATAGGAAGGAAACTATGGCAATTTTGCAAAAAGGTACCCACACACCTCTCCACATTTGCAAATAAGGCCTTCCCTCGTTCATCTTTTTCTCTCACAATATAAACTAGTCATACAAATGCATCTTTATGTTACGTGCAACACACAGGCATCTTGCTAGTAGGAGTAGAAATATGAACATTTACAATAGCAAATATATATGATGTGAAAGTATATTCAATAATGAATCTAATGGTATTGATTTTTTATTATATATGTTATTATTTCTGTCTATAAACTTTGTCAAAGTTTATAAAGTTTGACTTTGAGCAAAGCTAAAATGCGGAGTAAATAGAAATCGAGGGAGTACGCAGGGACTATTATAGTTACTACTACCGGAACATGGTAAGTTGGTCCCCTAAATGCGGGCACGGACTGGGCACACCTCAATTATTCTTTCAAACAGTCGGACACCTACATTTAGCACACCATCTGACTACTTAATCAAGTGTTACGCTTCACTACTTGAAAAGGAAAAGGGTGGTACCGTACCCAAAACCACCACACTTGGGGCTAGGGTAACAACTTGGTACTGTACCACATTTGAACCAGGGCACAAAAACCACATGTTCTGCGCCTAATACGCAACATGGAGCACTGACGCTCGAATATGGCCGGGAAAATAGGGAAACCGACATGTGGGGCACACCTGTTGGGACGACGTGGTACAGACTAGTCCAATGGAGGAGCTGGCCCATGACCTCCTCGCCACTGGCAACCGTTCATGTGGGTCGTGGGGGCCAGCAACATGGCACAGCTCCAGCACCGCCTCTGGATAGGGTGCCCGCGGTGAGCGACATGCTCATCATCGCTGGACACGGTCGGTTTCAGTGTGCCGAGGGTGGCCTTAGCGTTGTGGCACGACCAGCAGATCAACACCCGGCTCATCGAGGATGCACGGGGCACCGAAGTGTGCGCGCAACGCGACACATCCGCGGAGTGGTGTAGCGCGACCAACTGCATCCCAGGACCTGAGACCATGCCGAGTCATCTTGCTTTTTCAATGATATGTGGGGTCGCATGTGAGCAAAGGGCATCTCCAATGTTGGCACGACCACAACTGACTACCCTGGCACACCAAAAACCCTCGTCCCTCGCGCCCTCGCGCGGTGCGTTCCCAGCCGACGCCAGCTGCCCGCATTCATGTCGTCCATCCGTATGCCATCGTTAAGAGGCTCGGTGCCTGAGGAACCAACTCCGGTGACTTAACGACGCGCCCGGACGCTTTGGCCTCACCGGAATGTGCTACTTAAAGCGGTAATGCCCGGCTAACCTCCACACCATAGCGCATCGTCTTGCTACCTGGTACCACATATGCCATGACCGCGAGCGTGAATGCTCTGTGGGAGAGATTTGTCTTCAGGGATGAAGCTCAAGGTCGCCGCCCTCGCTCAAGTCACCGCTCACGACGCAATAGCGGCGTAGCCGGACGCGGACGCGACCGCACAAGTGGTGGCCACGATGGCGGCCGATGATGGGAGCACCATCAGCCATGCATCCTACCTGCCACCGTCCAATGTCCGGCACCACCGAGGTCGAGGACTCCTCCGAGCATGCGTAGGGCATGGGAGGCGGCAGGGCATGGTGTGCCAACTGGCCGGTCCGTCTCCGGTGTTCTACTCTTCCTCGCCGGAGATAGCACGTTCACTTCACGGGTCTTGAACCCCGCCCCCGTACATGGAGATCGCAGATGGAGGACGCCGGGTTCCGCCGTAGAATAGGTTTAGGGTCGGGTTTCTTTTATTTTTTTGTCCTATAAAAGTTTGAAATGTAATGAAAATCTGTCTGTTTGCATTAATCTCGGCCGGTGTATATGAACTTTCACAATAATATAGTATATTGTAGGAGTACTAGCAAGATGCCCCTGCATTGCACGGAACATCAAGATCTTGTGGGAGAAAAGGATGAACGAGGGAATGCCTTTTCTGCAAATGTGGAGAGGAGTGCGGGTAAATTGTCATAGTTTCCTTCCTATCTGTTAGATATAGATCGGATGGCCTATATTGCAGGATGGCAGGCACACCATCATCACCAACTCTGCTTTTTATTGAACCAGACAAAGCTAACATGCAAAGTAAATAAACACATAGGGTCTATATACACAATTTATCTTAGGCACCCCAATAGTACGTCCACTACACATTCACGCATTTCACATCTTTCTACATCTACGGGAACCTACGAAAGGGTTAACGTAAATTGCCTCTCTCTCTCCTCCCTGATTTTCATGGTGGTGGGCCCCTCCCTCCCCCAATCTACAATCAATAGCTCACACGTTTCATATTACATTAATTACGTAACTAGGATTACGTAGGTCTAGCATTACTCGTCCTAAAAACCCAACTAAGCCAACCTCCCAGCATATCGCACGGGAAAAGACCCGGCCGCACCGTTTGAGTCGGGATTACCGGATTACTAGTAGTAGTATCGATGGATCGCACGAAGGACCAAGTTTTTTTTTGAGGGGGCGAAGCACCTAGTTTAAAAGGAAAAAAGGCGGTACAGCCACAGCACCCCTGTCGTGGTCGCATTGCACCCCACACACTTCGGTCCTGCACACGACTCACACAAACGTAATGCGCTTCGGCTTGCCTCTTCACTCACAAGTGGGACTGCACTTGGAGAAACCGACCATGCGCCAAACTCCCCGCCCACTGCGCGAAAATCCCCCCAAAAATTCCCACCAAATCCCAAATTCAACCTCCCTTCAGCCAACTAGCCAGTAATATTCCCCAGACCCCCTCCCCCGTCCCCATCCACTCCATTCGCTCCGCCAAAGCCGCACTCCCCGCCGCGCCGATACGTCGGTGCCACGGTTCATCGAGGGGACGCACGGCGATCCTGTCGCTCCCATAGTACGCTCTCGTAGACTGCCGTCCTCTAGCCGCGCCGCCACCACTGGCGACGTTCTTGTGGAGGCGCACGGCGGTCAGCGCCGCCACCGCTGGCGACGTTCATGTGGAAATGCATGGCGGTTAGCTTCTCCCATGGTACGCGCATTCTAGACTGAGGCCCCATGCATGTCGGTGTAGCGCTGAATGTTAGCTGATAGACGTTGTTAATCTCACTATTTTCCGAAGTAGTTTAGAGTCAATATGCTCTTCTTCAGAAGCTTCCTTGCCCTGTTCTGCACTCAATCTGCTTAGCTGAGACGACATGCCAAGCCCGATTAGTTGCTAAAATATCCTACCATATATCTATTATGACGTAGATTGCCATGGTCTAGTAGCCAATCTGTTAGGTGAAATAGCTCTACACTGTTTAATACTCGATCTTTGTTGCTGTGATGGCCTTTGATAGTTCGGTGGCTGTGTGCTCAGCCTCGTTGACTGCTGAAACAGCCTGCCATAATTTACCACTCAAATCTGTTTGCTGAAATAGCTTTAAATATATTTCGTTACTTAGATCTGCTCGTCCAAATATCTTGCCATTGTTGGGGAACATAGTAATTTCAAAAAATTTCCTACGCACACGCAAGATCATGGTGATGCATAGCAACGAGAGAGGAGAGTGTGATCTACGTACCCTTGTAGACTAACAGCGGAAGCGTTAGCACAACGCGGTTGATGTAGTCGTACATCTTCACGGCCCGACCGATCAAGCACTGAAACTACGGCACCTCCGAGTTCTAGCACACGTTCAGCTCGATGACGATCCCCGGACCCTGATCCAGCAAAGTGTCGGGGAAGAGTTCCGTCAGCACGACGGCGTGGTGACGATCTTGATGTACTACCGTCGCAGGGCTTTGCCTAAGCACCGCTACAATATTATCGAGGATTATGGTGGATGGGGGCACCACACACGGCTAAGAATATGATCACGTGGATCAACTTGTGTGTCTATGGGGTGCCCCCTGCCCCCGTATATAAAGGAACAAGGGGGAGGCCAGCCGGCCCTTGTGGGCGCGCCAAGGAGGAGTAGGATTCCTACTCCTAGTTGGAGTAGGTTTCCACCTTTCCTAGTCCAACTAGGAGAAGGGGGGAAAGGGGGGAAGAGGGGAAGGAAGGGAGAGAGGGGCCGCGCCCCAAACCCCTTGTCCAATTTAGACTGGGCTTGGGAGGGGCGCGCGCCACCTCCTAGTCCTTTCCACTAAGGCCCATTAAGGCCCATTGCTTCTTCCTCGTATTCCCGTAACTCCCCGGTACCTCCGAAAATACCCGAATCAGTCGGAACCTTTCCGATGTCCGAATATAGTCGTCCAATATATCGATCTTTACGTCTCGACCATTTCGAGACTCCTCGTCATGTCCCCGATTTCATCCGGGACTCCGAAATCCTTCGGTACATCAAAACTCATAAACTCATAATATAACTGTCATCGAAACCTTAAGCGTGCGGACCCTACCCTACGGGTTCGAGAACAATGTAGACATGAACGAGACACGTCTCCGGTCAATAACCAATAGCGGAACCTGGATGCTCATATAGGCTCCCACATATTCTACGAAGATCTTTATCGGTCAGACCGCATAACAACATACGTTGTTCCCTTTGTATCGGTATGTTACTTGCCCGAGATTTGATCGTCGGTATCTCAATCTCGTTACCAACAAGTCTCTTTACTCATTTCGTAATACATCATCTCGCAACTAACTCATTAGTTGTAATGCTTGCAAGGCTTATGTGATGTGCATTACCGAGAGGGCCCAGAGATACCTCTCCGACAATCGGAGTGACAAATCCTAATCTCGAAATACGCCAACCCAACATTTACCTTTGGAGACACCTGTAGAGCTCCTTTATAATCACCCAGTTACGTTGTGACGTTTGGTAGCACACAAAGTGTTCCTCCGGTAAACGGGAGTTGCATAATCTCATAGTCATAGGAACATGTATAAGTCATGAAGAAAGCAATAGCAACATACTAAATGATCGGGTGCTAAAGCTAATGGAATGGGTCATGTCAATCACATCATTCTTCTAATGATGTGATCCCGTTAATCAAATAACAACTCTTTTGTTCATGGTTAGGAAACATAACCATCTTTGATTAACGAGCTAGTCAAGTAGAGGCATACTAGTGACGTTTGGTTTGTCTATGTATTCACACAAGTATTATGTTTCCGGATAATACAATTCTAGCATGAATAATAAACATTTATCATGAAATAAGGAAATAAATAATAACTTTATTATTGCCTCTAGGGCATATTTCCTTCAGTCTCCCACTTGCACTAGAGTCAATAATCTAGTTCACATCGCCATGTGATCTAGCATCAATAGTTCACATCTTTATGTGATTAACACCCATAGTTCACATTGATATGTGACCAACACCCAAAAGGTTTACTAGAGTCAGTAATCTAGTTCACATCGCTATGGGATTAACACCCAAAGAGTACTAAGGTGTGATCATGTTTTGCTTGTGAGATAATTTTAGTCAACGGGTCTATCATATTCAGATCCGTAAGTATTTTGCAAATATCTATGTCAACAATGCTCTGCATGGAGCTACTCTAGCTATTTGCTCCCACTTTCAATATGTATCTAGATCGAGACTTAGAGTCATCCAGATCTGTGTCAAAGCTTGCATCGACGTAACTCTTTACGACGAACCTTTTGTCACCACCATAATTGAGAAATATTTCCTTATTCCACTAAGGATAATTTTGACCGCTGTCCAGTGATCTACTCCTAGATCACTATTGTACTCCCTTGCCAAAAACAGTGTAGGGTATACAATAGGTACAGAGCATGGCATACTTTATAGAACCTATGATTGAGGCATAGGGAATGACTTTCATTCTCTTTCTATCTTCTGCCGTGGTCGGGCTTTGAGTCTTACTCAATTTCACACCTTGTTACATAGGCAAGAACTCTTTCTTTGACTGTTCCATTTTGAACTACTTCAAAATCTTGTCAAGGTATGTACTCATTGAAAAAACTTATCAAGCGTCTTGATCTATCTCTATAGATCTTGATGCTTAATATGTAAGCAGCTTCACCGAGGTCTTTCTTTGAAAAACTTCTTTCAAAACACTCCTTTATGCTTTGCAGAATAATTCTACATTATTTCCGATCAACAATATGTCATTCACATATACTTATCAGAAATGCTGTAGTGCTCCCACTCACTTTGTTGTAAATACAAGCTTCACCGCAAGTCTGTATAAAACTATATGCTTTGATCATCTCATCAAAGCGCATATTCCAACTCCGAGATGCTTGCACCAGTCCATAGATGGATCGCTGGAGCTTGCACATTTTGTTAACACCTTTAGGATTGACAAAACCTTCTGGTTTCATCATATACAACTCTTCTTTAAGAAATCCATTAAGGAATGCAGTTTTGTTTTATCCATTTGCCAGATTTCATAAAATGCGGCAATTGCTAACATGATTCGGACAGAATTAAGAATAGATACGAGTGAGAAACTCTCATCGTAGTCAACACCTTGAACTTGTCGAAAACCTTTTTGCGACAATTCTAGCTTTGTAGATAGTAACACTACTATCAGCGTCCGTCTTCCTCTTGAAGATCCATTTATTTTCTATGGCTTGCCGATCAACGGGCAAATCCATCAAAGTCCATACTTTGTTCTTATACATGGATCATATCTCAAATTTCATGGCCTCAAACCATTTCGCGGAATCTGGGCTCATCATCGCTTCCTCATGGTTCGCAAGTTCGTCATGGTCTAGTAACATGACTTCCAGAACAGGATTACCGTACCACTCTGGTGCGGATCTCACTCTGGTTTACCTACGAGATTTGGTAGTAACTTGATCTGAAGTTACATGATCATCATCATTAGCTTCCTCACTAATTGGTGTAGTAGTCACAAGAACAGATTTCTGTGATGAACTACTTTCCAATAAGGGAGCAGGTACAGTTACCTCGTCAAGTTCTACTTTCCTCCCATTTACTTCTTTCGAGAACTCCTTCTCCAGAAAGTTTCCGAATTTAGCAACAAAAGTCTTGCCTTCGGATATGTGATAGAAGGTGTATCCAATAGTTTCCTTTGGATATCCTATGAAGACGCACTTCTCCGATTTAGGTTTGAGCTTATCAAGTTGAAACTTTTTCACATAAGCATTGCAACCTCAAACTTTAAGAAACGACAGCTTAGGTTTCTTGCTAAACCATAGTTCATACGGTGTCATCTCAAACGGATATAGATGGTGCCCTATTTAACGTGAATGTAGCTGTCTCTAATGCATAACCCCAAAACGATAGCGGCAAATCTGTAAGAGACATCATAGATCACACCATATCAAATAAAGTACGATTACGACGTTCGGACACACCATTACACTGTGGTGTTCCAGGTGGCGTGAGTAGTGTAACTATTTCACATTGTTTTAACTGAAGACCAAACTCATAACTCAAATACTCTTCTCCACGATCAGATCGTAGAAACTTTATTTTCTTGTTACGATGATTTTCCACTTCACTCTGAAATTCCTTGAACTTTTCAAATGTTTCAGACTTATGTTTCATCAAGTAGATACACTCATATCTGCTCAAATTATCTGTGAAGAACAGAAAATAATGATACATGTCGCGAGCCTCAATATTCATCGGACCACATACATCAGTATGTATGATTTCCAACAAATCTGTTGCTTGCTCCATTGTTCCGAAGAACAGAGTCTTAGTCATCTTGCCCATGAGGCATGGTTCGCAAGCATCAACTGATTCATAATCAAGTGATTCCAAAAGCCCATCAGCATGGAGTTTCTTCATGCGCTTTACACCAATATGACCTAAACGGCAGTGCCACAAATAAGTTTGCACTATCATTATTAACTTTGCATCTTTTGGTTTCAATATTATGTTTATGTGTATCACTACGATCGATATCCAACGAACTATTTTTATTGGGTGTGTAACCATATAAGGTTTTATTCATGTAAAAGAACAACAATTTATTCTCTTACTTAAATGAATAACCGTATTACAATAAACATGATCAAATCATATTCATGCTCAACGCAAACACCAAATAACACTTATTTAGGTTCAACACTAATCCCGAAAGTATAGGGAGTGTGCGATGATGATCATATCAATTTTGGAATCACTTCCAACACACATCGTCACTTCACCCTTAACTAGTCTCTGTTTATTCTGCAACTCCCGTTTCGAGTTACTAATCTTAGCAACTGAACTAGTATCAAATACCGAGGGGTTGCTATAAACACTAGTAAAGTACACATCAATAACATGTATATCAAATATACTTATGTTCACTTTGCCATCCTTTTTATCCGCCAATCACTTGGGGTAGTTCTGCTTCCAGTGACCAGTCCCTTTGCAGTAGAAGCACTTAGTCTCGGGCTTAGGATCAGACTTGGGCTTCTTCACTTGAGCAGCAACTTGCCTGCCATTCTTCTTGAAGTTCCCCTTCTTCCCTTTGCCCTTTTCTTGAAACTAGTGGTCTTGTCAACCATCAACACTTGATGTTTTTCTTGATTTCTACCTTCGTTGATTTCAGCATCACAAAGAGCTTGGGAGTTGTTTCCGTTATCCCTTGCATATTATAGTTCATCACGAAGTTCTACTAACTTGGTGATGGTGACTAGAGAATTCTGTCAATCACTATCTTATCTGGAACATTAACTCCCACTTGATTCAAGCAATTGTAGTACCCAGACAATCTGAGCACATGCTCACTAGTTGAGCGATTCTCCTCCATCTTTTAGCTATAGAACTTGTTAGAGACTTCATATCTCTC
The DNA here is from genome assembly GCF_003073215.2 of Triticum urartu. NCBI lineage: Eukaryota > Viridiplantae > Streptophyta > Magnoliopsida > Poales > Poaceae > Triticum > Triticum urartu. The sequence goes on along the minus strand of NC_053028.1, from coordinate 653,485,938 downwards.
AACTCAGGTATTTGCTTGAAATATTAACTTCAACTCCTGGAACATCTCATATGGTCCATGACGTTCAAAACATCTTTGAAGTCCCAATTCTAAGTCATTAAGCATGGTGCACTAAACTATCAAGTAGTCATCATATTGAGCTAGCCAAACGTTCATAACGTCTGCATCTGCTCCTGCAATAGGTGTGTCACCTAGCGGTGCATCAAGGACATAATTCTTCTGTGCAGCAATGAGGATAAACCTCAGATCACGGATCCAATCCGCATCATTGCTACTAACATCTTTCAACATAATTTTCTCTAGGAACATATCAAAATAAACACAGGGAAGCAACAACGCGAGCTATTGATCTACAACATGATTTGCAAAATACTACCAGGACTAAGTTCATGATAAATTTATGTTCAATTTAATCATATTACTTAAGAACTCCCACTTAGATAGACATCCCTCTAATCCTCTAAGTGATCACGTGATCCAAATCAACTAAACCATGTCTGATCATCACGTGAGATGGAGTAGTTTCATTGGTGAACATCACTATGTTGATCATATCTACTATACGATTCACGCTCGACCTTTCGGTCTCCGTGTTCCGAGGCCATATCTGTATATGCTTGGCTCGTCAAGTATAACCTGAGTATTCCGCGTGTGCAACTGTTTTGCACCCGTTGTATTTGAACATAGAGCCTATCACACCCGATCATCACGTGGTGTCTCAGCATGAAGAACTTTCGCAACGGTGCATACTCAGGGAGAACACTTCTTGATAATTAGTGAGAGATCATCTTAAAATGCTACTTTCAATCAAAGCAAGATAAGATGCATAAAAGATAAACATCACATGCAATCAATATAAGTGATATGATATGGCCATCATCATCTTGTGCTTGTGATCTCCATCTTCGAAGCACCATCGTGATCACCATCGTCACCGGCGCGACACCTTGATCACCATCGTAGCATCGTTGTCGTCTCGCCAATCTTATGCTTCCACGACTATCGCTACCGCTTAGAGATAAAGTAAAGCATTACAGCGCGATTGCATTGCATACAATAAAGCGACAACCATATGGCTCCTGCCATTTGCCGATAACTCGGTTACAAAACATGATCATCTCATACAATAAAATTTAGTATCATGTCTTAACCATATCACATCACAACATGCCCTGCAAAAACAAGTTAGACGTCCTCTACTTTGTTGTTGCAAGTTTTACGTGGCTGCTACGGGCTTAAGCAAGAACCAATCTTACCTACGCATCAAAACCACAACGATAGTTTGTCAAGTTGGTGCTGTTTTAACCTTCGCAAGGACCGGGCGTAGCCACACTTGGTTCAACTAAAGTTGGAGAAACTGTCACCCGCTAGCCACCTTTGTGCAAAGCACGTCGGGAGAACCGGTCTCGCGTAAGCATACGTGTAATGTCGGTCCGGGCCGCTTCGTCCAACAATACTGCCGAACCAAAGTATGACATGCTGGTAAGCAGTATGACTTATATCGCCCACAATTCACTTGTGTTCTACTCGTGCATATAACATCAACACATAAAACCTAGGCTCGGATGCCACTGTTGGGGAACGTAGTAATTTCAAAAAAATTCCTACGCACATGCAAGATCATGGTGATGCATAGCAACGAGAGGGGAGAGTGTGATCTACGTACCCTTGTAGACTGACAGCGGAAGCGTTAGCACAACGCGGTTGATGTAGTCGTATGTCTTCACGGCCCGACCGATCAAGCACCAAAACTACGGCACCTCTGAGTTCTAGCACACGTTCAGCTCGATGACGATCCCCGGACTTCGATCCAGCAAAGTGTCGGGGAAGAGTTCTGTCAGCATGACGGCGTGGTGACGATCTTGATGTACTACCGTCGCAGGGCTTCGCCTAAGCACTGCTACAATATTATCGAGGATTATGGTGGAAGGGGGCACCGCACACGGCTAAGAATATGATCACGTGGATCAACTTGTGTGTCTATGGGGTGCCCCCTGCCCCCGTATATAAAGGAGCAAGGGGGAGGCCGGCCGGCCCTTGTGGGCGCGCCAAGGAGGAGTAGGATTCCTACTCCTAGTTGGAGTAGGTTTCCACCTTTCCTAGTCCAACTAGGAGAAGGGGGAAAAGGGGGGAAGAGGGGAAGGAAGGGAGAGAGGGGCCGCGCCCCAAACCCCTTGTCCAATTCGGACTGGCTTGGGAGGGGCGCGCGCCACCTCCTGGTCCTTTCCACTAAGGCCCATTAAGGCCCATTGCTTCTTCCTCGTATTCCCGTAACTCCCCGGTACCTTCGAAAATACCCGAATCACTCGGAACCTTTCCGATGTCCGAATATAGTCGTCCAATATATCGATCTTTACGTCTCGACCATTTCGAGACTCCTCGTCATGTCCCCGATCTCATCCGGGACTCCGAACTCCTTTGGTACATCAAAACTCATAAACTCATAATATAACTGTCATCGAAACCTTAAGCGTGCGGACCCTATGGGTTCGAGAACAATGTAGACATGACCGAGACACGTCTCCGGTCAATAACCAATAGCGGAACCTGGATGCTCATATTGGCTCCCACATATTCTACGAAGATCTTTATCGGTCAGACTGCATAACAACATACGTTGTTCCCTTCGTCATCGGTATGTTACTTGCCCAAGATTCGATCGTCGGTATCTCAATACGTAGTTCAATCTCGTTACCGGAAAGTCTCTTTACTCGTTTTGTAATACATCATCTCGCAACTAACTCATTAGTTGTAATGCTTGTAAGGCTTATGTGATGTGCATTACCGAGAGGGCCCAGAGATACCTCTCCGACAATCGGAGTGACAAATCCTAATCTCGAAATACACCAACCCAGCATTTACCTTTGGAGACACCTGTAGAGCTCCTTTATAATCACCCAGTTACGTTGTGACGTTTGGTAGCACATAAAGTGTTCCTCCGGTAAATGGGAGTTGCATAATCTCATAGTCATAGGAACATGTATAAGTCATGAAGAAAGCAATAGCAACATACTAAACGATCGGGTGCTAAGCTAATGGAACGGGTCATGTCAATCACATCATTCTTCTAATGATGTGATCCCGTTAATCAAATAACAACTCTTTTGTTCATGGTTAGGAAACATAACCATCTTTGATTAACGAGCTAGTCAAGTAGAGGCATACTAGTGACGTTTGGTTTGTCTATGTATTCACACAAGTATTATGTTTCTGGATAATGCAATTCTAGCATGAATAATAAACATTTATCATGAAATAAGGAAATAAATAATAACTTTATTATTGCCTCTAGGGCATATTTCCTTCAGCCATAGCTTTAGACATCGACCTAGGTATTTTTTTCTGGACTTCATAAAAAAGCATATATGTTTTTCCCGTAATATCTAGTATAAGAACTAATTTGTATGTCTAATAGATGGACAAGACTTGGATAACTTCTACTCGAAGATTCTCCGCTGCATATGTCGAGGGGGTTGAAAACTTCATGAACTTTATCAGAGCTGAGTATGGTGGTCCAAAATCAAATGTGCTTTGCCCGTGTAGCAGTTGTATGAATTACAAGACCCCAGTCAACTATGCAAAATCATCTACACTTGTATGGGATGTTGGTCACATATACTAGGTGGGTTCATCATGGTGAAGCTGTGAACATCAATGTTACTGACTACGTGGAAGCAGCAGACCACCATCTTGATCTGCCTGATGCTCAGGTGGAAGAGGAGGAGGAGGTGGTGGTGGCGGAGCCGGTGAGTTTGACCAACATTGAAACAATGCTACGGAATGCTCGTGCATTTTGTGAACTTTCACCTGCAGAAGAAAAACGGTGGGCCCGCATGTTGGAACAATGCAACGTGTCTGTCACCCCAGGAAATAAGTTGTTAGTATTCTCAGCTATGATCACCTTTCTTCAGGTGAAGACATCTGAGCGGATGACCAACAAATTATTCGATGCGATGTTGGCTGCTTTCCGCAAAGCTTTCCCATATGCGTCTGAGCTGCCACACACCTACAGTAAAATGAAGAATTTCCTTTGTGTAGTTGGAATTGGATATGATATGATCCATGTTTGTAAGAATAATTGTGTTCTGTTCCGGAAGGATTATGCCAACTTAAGTGAATGCCCGAAATGCAAATCATCAAGATGGAAAGATGGTGATGCTGTGAAGAGGATTCCTCATAATGTTCTAAGACATTTTCCAATTACACCAAGATTGCAGAGGTTGTTTCATGATGCTGAAACAAGAGAGGATGTATTGTGGCATTCTAGGAACCAGGAGTACATAGATCAGAATGTAATGAGCCATCCATCTCATGGTAATGAGTGGAAAAGCTTCAATCAGAAACACAAAAAGTTTGCCGCTGACCCAAGAAACATTAGACTTGGCTTAGATTTAGATGGATTTAACCCATTTGGCCACCAGAGCGCCACATATAGCATGTGGCCAGTGCTTGTTATCCCTTACAACTTGACTCCAAATGTTTGCACCAAAGAATCAAACTACATGATGGCCTTGCTCATCCCAGGTCCAAAAAGTCCTGGAAAGGATTTTGATTTATTCATGGAGCCTCTTGTGGAGGAACTTCAACAACTATGGAGGGGTGTTCTCACTCCAGACCTATATAGCAGCCCACCAGCTGATTTCTTTCTGCATGCTATTATAATTTGGTGCATCCATGATTATCCGGCTTTGGGCACTATGTCAGGGTGAACGACACATGGTTATAATGCTTGTGTTCGTTGTGACAGGAAAACACTTTCATACGCAATACTTAGCAAGATCTGTTACATTGGACACCGTCGTTTCCTTGCCAAGGACAAGTCGCGTCCTACAAAATACCGAAGACATGTGTTCAATGCAAAGCATGAAAACCGTGATCGCCAGAGAGGCTCACCGCTGATGAGTTGCAAGTGGAATTAGAGAAGGTCAGTCTGGTAGCGGGAAAAGGAAGTGTGGCAGGGCAGAAGAGAGATTATTGTTTACCCGCAGGTCCACTTTGTGGGACTTGGAGTATTGGAAAGATTTGGATCTGCGGCATAATCTTGATGTGATGCAAATCGAGAAAAATATATGTGACAGCATTATCGACACACTTCTTAATATTGAAGGCAAGATGAAAGATACCTTAAAATCTAGGATTGATTCGACACACCTGGGTATCAGAAAGGATATGCAGGTGGAAGATGAAGGTAAACCACGGGATATGGCACTAGTTGTGTACATCTTGGACAAGGTAAAAAGTAAATAATTCTGCGAGATCATGTCACGTGTGAGATTCCCACATGGATTTGCTTCCAACCCCGAAAGGAGAGTCAGTGCAGATGGAAACAAGGTACAAGGGTTGAAAACTCATGACTGCACGTCCCACTTCAAAGGGTTTTACCTGTTATCCTTAGAGGATTGGGCCGCCCTGACTTATACAGAGCAGTTGCAGAGTTGGGACAGTTCTTCAGGGAACTCTGCAGTAGAAATATCAGGGTAGATGCTTTGGAGCGTCTTAGATACAAGATACCAACTATCCTATGCGATCTTGAGAAGATATATCCTCCAGCCTTCTTTGATGTGATGGTGCATTTGGCTGTTCATCTACCTGATGAGGCACTACATAGAGGTCCAGTACAGTATGGCTGGATGTACCCCATTGAAAGGCGGTTAGGCACTTTCAAGGGCTATGTTAGGAACAAAACTAGACCCGAGGGTTCCATTGCAGAGGCCTACATTGCTACAGAAGCGTTGACATTTTGCTCAAAATACATTGAAACAGCTGATCAGCTTAGCAAAGAAGTGGGTGAAGACAATCTCGGGCTTAATGTTTTTGATTATTCTGTTCGAGTTACAGGGAAGAGTCGACAAGAGGACAAAACCTAAAGATTTGGACAAAATGGTTTGGTATGTGTTGAATAACTGTCCTGAGATACTACCTTATATCAATTAAGTGCTAAGTACTACAGCTTATACATCGTAATCTACTAAACTTGCAACACATTCTTATATATTTAGATGTTTGACACGATCACTATGTTGTGCAGCATCTACAAAAAGGAGTTACTGCCGCAAAATCCAAGAAACATGGGCAAACTGGTTATGGTAGGATTTGCGAAATGGTTCAAGAGCCATGTAAGCTTTTGAATTGCGCTGTCAGTTTTTTTAATATATTGAGTACATAAGATGATCAACTTGTCTATTTTCTAACCATAGGTTAAGAAGATGCGGGAGGATGGGCAGGCAGTTGATGATGCCCTTTACGCACTAGCAATGGGTCCTGATACTCGGGTAAGACATTATGAATCTTGCGTTGTTGGAGATGTGCGCTACAACACCCTTGCATGTGAGGAAGGCAGGAAGACACAAAACAATGCCATCATGAGCATGAATACATACGACAGAGAGACAACTGAAATGTATGCTAACATAACAGACATTGTTCAGTTGCAATATATCTCCAGTTTTGAGGATCATCGGTGTGTGGTTTTGTTGTGCTGTCATTGGTATAACCTGTTTTCCAGGATCGCAAAACCGAGCGATGATGATTATTTAAAATCCATCAATGTCAAGGTGGCGTGCCAGACCAATGAGCCTTTTATTTTGGCAAATCAAGCAACACAGATATTTTTCTTGGAAGACACATTTGCATGTAGCGATGACTGGAGAGTATTGCAAAGGTTTGAGCAGAGGAATTCATTTAATGAAGTTGCACAACAAGATGATTCTTACACTGCTCCTGATGTACAAGATTCCACAGATGTTCCTAATATCTTTGAGAACCATCATGTCAATGACGCTAGAGAAATGATTGCCTGTCATGCTGTGAACATACAAGAGTTGATCAAGAAGAAGCCAACGTTCGAGGACATTGAGGATGAAGAAGAAGATGACACTCTGGGGAATTACGATTCAGACTGATACACATGGCGAAGATGTTGACGATGCTGCTGCAGATGATGATTAGATTGCTTTTGTCGTATTTTCCTGTCAGAAGACGTTTTTTTATCTAATATGTAAAATTGTGTTTGCTATGACAACTGAAACCTGATGAGCGTGTTGTTTAGTATTTTGCTGTGAGAACATCACTTGCTATGTATGTTCGTTTGTGTTTGGTGATTGTATGATGACTAAAACATGATGACATTGTTGTTTAGTTGTACTCATATTTGGCTGTGAAACTTGAATTTGATGACATAGTTTGATGTTGGACTGCAATTTTCTCGACGTCTTCGAATCCGAACAAAGCTGACCCGACAGGGCCTCTGCTAATTTATTTATTTATTACCAAAAGGACCTATGCTATTTATTTATTTATATGCAAAAGGGGACCCCCCCCAATTTCTGTTAATAGAAATCATTAGATGTTCACAACACTACGCCCAGCCTGCTACACAGGTTTCATTCATTACTAGTTTCAGCAAAGTGCTCATGTCATAGCCACTGAATACATCACAAGTGCCACATACAATTCAAATAAAGAGACAATCATCCTAAAGAGCACATCGATTTTGCCCATTATCTTCACAAGCTCTTTCATCTCCTCATTACTGTCAAGGCTGTTCAGCAGTTGTTGCTTGGCCATGATCAGAGGAACTGCATCTTTAACCTCCTGCTATGCATCTCTCTTCTGCCATTCCTTCAGTTACTTGCCCAACACCCCAACCTGCTGGTGGGATTCCTCGGCTAACCAAATAATCGGCGTAGTTGCATTCCCCCACATCAGCAACTTTCCAGAAATACAAATCACATGAATGTTCCCTTTTCTGCACGAATCAAATTGGAAGATCATCAACTAAACTATTAAAAAAAATCAGCAACTGAAAGCGGCAGAACAACACTTAAATATATTATTACCCCATGATTCGGTCATTTGTAGAAGACTTGGCCAGGGTTGAGGATTGTGGTTGAGACGCGACGGATGACTCTGCGTGATTTGCAGCAGTGGCACCACACCAATGGCAGCGGGTTGCGATGAGCAACCGGCTGCGGTGTGTGTGTCGGCGGGGGTGTGATGAAACCCACAGGCGATGGTATGGGTGGCGACTTGGTGCATATCTGGTTGTTGCCTGCTGAAGAGCAAGTGGACGAGCAGCCAGCGGACATGGTTGCTGCGGCCAGAGCTTCTGATGCTAGGCAGAGTAAGTAGAGAAGAGGAGAAGCGAACATTGGATATGTCAGTTTCATTACTTGCAGAGTAGCATAGAACCATATATAGACTCATAGTCTAGGTTTGGATTTGAACCAGCTATAGGATCACATCTCTCTTTTTTTCTAAAACTAAGCAACATCTCTTCACTGGTACACTAGCTTGTTCTGTATGCCTTCTCAAGTCTCTGATTTTCTTTATTTTTTTGCAAGGAAGGAAGGAGGACAAAATTGAGAGTTCCTGGGACTCGAACCCAAGACCTCTCGCTTGAAAACCAAGGGTGCTAGTCACTTATGTGGCGAACGTTCCCTGGGAGGAGGATGGTAGACGAACGCATTTTCCTTGCAGCTTTAGTTGCGATGCAAGATCAAACGGTCGCAGTTTCGGGAATGTTATTAGGCGAACGAGCCTAGTTTTTATTTTCTTCCTATATATAAAAAAGTATGCTACTTGGTGTTGCTTAGTCAACAAACAATTATGCCAACCTTGACCTTGGATTGACATTCAACATTTGTCGTGTTTCATCAGTCTCTTCTTCCTCCAGCCACCAAAATCAAACCAGCGCCGGCGGGACCGCCTGCTCCCGCCTCGCGCATGCATCGTGGCCACATCGCACCCTAAAACTCTGTGCATCTTCCCCGGCTCCTGTTCGTTCCCGTCCGAGGCCTCACCATCGTCCTCCAACTTGGTTCGCTCGCCACGGCGCCGCCCTCTAGTGTTGTCAACATGGTCAACAACCGAGATGAATAAGGAGATGACTGTACATGGTGAGGATGACAGTAGGGACCCAGCAGCGCGTGCAGTAATTTTGTTTTTTTGGGACGGAGAAGGGTATCAACTGGGTTGTTCGGGAGTTGTGGCCCGTCTAACACATGACCAGTCCAGTTTGTTTTTTTCCTTTCTGAAAATGGCTAGCCCAACTATTTTGGTTTTTGCAGAATAACCAACGTAGCCCTACTTGCTTTTCTACGCACTACTGGGCCGGAAATCCTTCAAGACGAGGAGGGGTGCATTTTGCCCAAAAAATGGGCTATAAGTAATAAGAAATGGCTATAAGTAATATTAAATGGGTTGTAAAATGAAAAAATACAGCAAACAGGCAATTAGTTCCAAAATACCTTTTTCTTTCGGATTTTGATATTTTAAATTTCATTGTTTTTGTGCGGGTAAAATTTCATTGGATTTATATAAAGGTATGTTTAATTTTTAAATTAATTTGAATCTGGCTAGAAATTTCGGGTTGTATGCTGTTCGGGACATATTTGGAAGCTGACTTGTGGGTCTACTAGGTTGACGTGTATGAAAGGCTTTGTCAACTTAGTCCACAAACGATTCTAGCAGCAGTGACAGTTGGATGTTAATCCAATGGCCGTGCTGCTTCTTCAATATCTGATCTTCTTGCTCCAGCCGCCTAAACCAGCGCCGGTGGGACTGCCTGCTCCCGCCTCCCATGGCCGGGTGTGCTGCCGCACAGGCCGCACTGCCCCACCCTACTCCATTGCTGGCTAGGACATTCCTCTACTCACCCACACCTCGTACTCCCCACCGCATGAGCAACCACTGCCGAGTCTTCCCCGGCTCCGTGTCATTCCCTTCCTAGGCCTCGCCGTCATCCACCGCCCAGGTGCTCTTGGCGCGCCATGGTCAACATGGTCAACAAACGACATCCATCAGACGTGGACTATACATGGAGAAGCGGGCAGCTGGGTCCACGGTCGCACATAAGGAAATGCCTCCTTATTACTCGCAAAATAATGATTCCTCCACCTGCATCTGGGACCCACCGTCAGGGCCTCTGTATTTCATGAAAAAATGTTCCTCCCACTGACAGGTCGGACCCACCAGCTATATCTTCACATGCAAGGAAGTGCCTCCTTATTACGCACACAAAAAATGAATACTCCCCCTGCTAGTTGGGACCCAGCATAGTGGGAGGCTGACATGTGGGCCTACTAAGTTGACGGGGACGGAGGGCTTTGTCGACTTAGTCAATATGAACGATTCTATCTCAATTGACCGTACGATGTCCATCCAACGGCCATAGTGCTTCTTCAATATCTGGTCTTCTCTTGCTCCAGCCGCCCAAAGCAGCGCTGGTCGTGCCGCCTGCTCCTGCCTCATGTGGTCGGCTGTGATGCCACGGAGGCCTCACCGCCCCCTACTACTCCCACTGTTGGCCAGGCCCTGCGGCAACGGCAACCTCACACCAAAGCCGAACCAGTGAACCCTCGTACTCCTCTCCGCGTGGGAGACAACTGTCGCGTCTTCCCCGGCTCCGCATCGTCCCCTTCCTAGGCCTCATCGTCGTCCATCGCCCTGGTGCTCTCGGTGCGGCGTGGTCAACGTGGTCAAGGAACGACTTTCATCCTAAGAGTACTGTGCGTGGAGAGGCTGACAGCTGGGTCCACGGCCGCAGCAAGGAAGTGCCTCCTTATTACGCGCAAAATAATTATTCCTCCACCTGACAGCAAGGACCCACCGGATGGGCCACTGTATTTCGTGAAAAAAAATGTTTCCCCTTGACAGCTGGGACCCAATAGCTACATCTTCGCATGCAAGGAAGTGCATCCATATTACAGGCAAAAAAATGATTCGCCCCCCCTGACTGCTGGGACCCACCAGCTACATCTTCGCACGCAAGGAAGTGCCTGACAGTCGGGACCCACCTGTTCGAAGCGTACGTAGCATTGTCATTCTGGTCGCGAACGTGTACATACATATTTGTTGATGTAGAGGCGCACATGTGTCGTAGTAGTGGCGCGCACGTGTTGTAGTAGAGGCACGCACATAGCATGTACACGTACGTACAGCGGATAGGGTGCAAGAGAGTAAATACGGCCACGTACGTACATACAGGCGGGGTCTCGAACGACTACTCGCGCATACGTACGATCAGGGCTCGTGTACATGGCCGGGTCGGAACGGAGAAACTACGTCGTCGTCGTGTTTATGGGAAGGCAACGGAATGCGTCGAGTTCATCGGGAGGCAAGGAACATGTGATGTTCATTGGGAGCCAACTGGCTTGGACGGAACATCCGATGGAAATGAGGCCTGGAGTACTGCAGAATGGAGGAAACGGCCTTGTGTTCGGCTGACCATGGTCCAAACGGGATCCTGTTCATCGAGAGGGGTCTGACGTATCGCAAAACGGAGGAAATAGACTTCTCTTGGACCTCCTATGGTCAAAACAGGGTCCTGTTGATCGAGAGGGGTGTGGCGTATCGCAAAATGGAGGAAACGGACATGTGTTGGAGCACTACGGTCGAAATGGATGTCCTGTTCATCGGTAGGGGTGAGGCATACTGCAAAACGGGACTCCACGAGATACTGTTCATCTCCACCATCGACCTCCTCCAGCCTCCAAGGGCTACTGTTCATCCACCACCGACCTCCTCCAGCCTCCACCTACGAATGTTCATCCACGGGCTCCTGTTCATCCAGCCTCCACCACGCGCTCCTCCACCGGCTACTGTTCAACCAACCCTCTCCACGGGGTCCTGTTCAACCACCCCTCCACGGGCTACTGTTCATCCAGCCCCCCATCGGCTACTGTTTAACCATCCCTCCATGGGGTCGTTCTGTTCATCCAGCCCTCCACGGGGTCCTGTTCATCCAGCCCTCCACAGGGTCTTGTTCATCCACCGGCTCGGTCGATTGGGGTCATGTTCATCCAGCGGCAACAGCCTCTACTACCACAAGGTCTTGTTCATCCAACCTCCTACCAGGAATTGTTCATCCACCCCCCCAACAATGCTCACTGTTCATCTAGAGGCAGCATCGATCGGCTTCAGTTAGCAGCAGTAGCGAAGGAATCATTCGGGTTCAGTTAACAGCAAGGGATCGATCGATCGCTTGGGTTCAGTAATGCGTAGCCTGCAGTGCAATCGCTCGGGTTCAGTTAGAGCACAACGCCTTGCTTGGGTTCAGTTAGAGCGCAATGCACATACGTACAAGAGAAACGCGCATCACTCGGGCCCCGACCACCCACCGTTACTGGGAACTCCCCCGATATTTTCCTCGCCCTCGCTTCTGCCACGGTTTTCTCCATCATGGACGGCCCAAAGAATGTCATGCAGCTGCATCACCGGTCCGCCCAGGATGAAAAGCCCATTTTCTATCATTATTTTTTGTCATACAAGTAGGACCCCACCCCATCTATGATGATACCTGGTTTTGTCACAATTACCGTCATAGAAGTGTCATAAGCATGGCAGATTTTTTTCATTTGGCCCAAAATGTCACAGATGTGTCTTTTTTCTGTAGTGTGATACATTGGTTCTCAAAACTAAGGGAAATACTTACTCTACTTTGCTGCTTCACCCTTTCCTCTTCAAGGGAAAAACCAATGCAAGCTCAAGAGGTAGCAACAACTTTATTATTCCCTCTAGGGCATATTTCCTTCAGTCTCCCAGTTGCACTAGAGTCAATAATCTAGTTCACATCGAGATGTGATTTAACACCAATAGTTCACATCATCATGTGACCAACACCCAAAGGGTTTACTATAGTCGATAATCTAGTTCAGATCACCATGTGATTAACACCTAAAGAGTACTAAGGTGTGATCATGTTTTGCTTGTGAGAGAAGTTTAGTCAATGGGTCTGCCACATTCAGATTCGTATGTATTTCACAAATTTCTATGTCTGCAATGCTCTGGATGGAGCTACTCTAGCTAATTGCTCCCACTTTCAATACGTATCTAGATTGAGACTCAGAGTCACCTAGATCGGTGTAAAATCTTGCATCGACTTAACTCTTTACGACGAACTCTTTATCACCTCCATACCGATAAATATTTCCTTAGATCTCTAAATAATTTTGACCACTATCTAGTGATATACTCCTAGATCACTATTGGTACTGTAAGTGCATCTAGTGCCCCTTAGTGATTTTGGTGTATTGAAGACTTATAGGTTAAGGGACTAATGTGTTTATGAGTGTACACAGGTCCATAAGTCTATGAGGAGTTTGATATTTACAGAGAAAGTCGACCCCTAAAAATGAAGTTCTTCGAGTGAAGACTTTGAAGATGAATAAATTGGTGCAATCCTGAAGACTTAGTATTCATTCGAGGAACATGAAGAATGAAGACTTTTGTTTTCGTAGTTTCATTTCCTCTTTCTTGAGTCATAGGAAACACCGTACTGTTAAAGGGGGTCGAGGAAATACTAAGGAAAAATTTCCATGTGATGCTCAACTCTAATCCTACACCTACCAATCCCTTCGAGTGAAGCCATTGGAAATCTCATACAGCTCGGTCAATTTCTTCAGTGACAGATATGAAGTTCTTCTGGTCTCTGAGGAATTTGTTCTAACTGGGGAGTTAGGAATTTGCTAGTGCGGATTGCCTACACAATGAGGAACATGATAGCCCTGAGGATTTTGCTACCCAAAATTCTGACCGTTGTTGTGCTATGCGCCAGCTGTCCCAAAATATCTACCCACCTAACGGTCATATCATTGAAGGGCATTTATGTCTTATCATGTCGGGCTGCTCCCTAGGCTATAAATAGCCGCCCCCTACAACCACTAGCTGGTTGGCTGCTCCGAGAGAAACTGACACACTTGTCATTTGAGAGCATCCCATCCTCTGAGGACTTTGAGTGAAAATCATCAAGTGAGGAAAACCCAAACCCAAACACCTACAAACCCAAAGTGATTGAGCATCACTGAAGAGATTGATCCTGCGTGGATCCGACGCTTGTTACCTTTGAAGACTGTGCATCTTCCGAACGGTTAGGCATCATGGTCTAGATCATCCAAGAGGAAATTGTGGATCGTCGAGTGACCAAGTCTGTGAAGGTTTGGAAGTCACCTGAAGACTTACCACGAGTAATTGGGCGAGGTTTGTGTGACCTTAGCTCAAGGGGAATACGGTGAGGACTGAGTGTCCTGAGCTGCGTGTTCAGGACTGGGTGTCCTAGACTATGTGTCCTCAGGTTTAAATACCTAGCCGCCCTAACCAGACGTATAACTGTTACAGCAGTTGGAACTGGTCTACTAAATCATTGTCTTCACCAAGCTACTTGGTTCCATTTCCTCAACCCTTCCATTTCCTCAATTATGTGTTGAGTGCTTGTTCATATCTGTTTGAAGACTTTGACTGAAGACTTCCTCTATTTCCTCAGTTCAATTTATTCAGCCTGTTTGTCTTATCTTGTGTTATCCTGTGTTTACGCTTTCTGTACTCTGTACTTGTTTTCATTTCATCATGGAGACCATGCTCATGCACTACTATGTTTACTTCTCAGTACTTATTCCGCTGCAAGTAGTTCTTCACTCAGGAATTTCCTCACCCACAAATTCCTCAGTGAAGAATTCATAAAGATCACCTATTCACCCCCTCTAGTCGATATAATGCACTTTCAATTGCTATCAGAGAAAGGTACTCCCTTGTTCTGTGTGATTTTGGTTTAACCGCCTAGAGTTTTAGTTATGTCGACCGCAGGTATGATCAAGGTTTCTGCTGGGTGTCCTACCTTCGATGGGACGGACTACCCCTACTGGAAGAATAAGATGCACATGCATCTTGAGGCAATTGATAACGATCTCTGGTACGTTGTGGAGAATGGTGTTCACTCTGTCGCTCCCACCATCAATGCTGCTGATGTGAAGAGATTCAAGCAACTCGACTCTCAAGCGAAGAATATCATATGTGGCCATCTGAGCAAAGGGCAGTATGGCAGAGTGAGTGCTCTAGAGACAGCTAAGCTTATCTGGGACAGGTTGTCCAAGGTCAATGAAGGAGTCTCAACACAACGTGACTCTCGAGTTGACGTTCTTCGAAATCTCTTCAACCGCTTCAAAAGACTCGACAATGAAAATGTTCAGCAAACCTTTGATCGCCTCACTGACATCTCAAATGAGCTTCAAGCACTTGGTGTCGCTGACATCACCGACCATGAGGTGGTGAAGAAATTGCTGAGATCTCTTGATTCCTCATTTGATACCTTGGCATTCATGATACAATAACATGGAGACTATAAGTCACTTGATCCCGCTGATATCCTCAAGAGACTAAACACTCATGAGTTCCAGCTTGCTGAGAAGAGAGATCTTTATGGACCAAGTTAGGGTAGATCACGGGCTCTGAAGGCCAAGGCAGTATCCGAATCTGATGGTGAAGATTCTGACAGCAGCCCTGGTGACCTTGAAGAAGTCAGCCAGGAGCTAGCAATGCTCGTGAGGAAGTTTCAAAAGTTCTCAAGACGTGGTCGTTTTGGTAAATCCTCAAGAGGTGGTGACTTGAGATCAGATTCCTCATCCCATGATTACAAGAAGAGACTCTGCCATAAATGCAAAAAACCTGGACACTACATTCAAGATTGTCCTCAGTGGGAAAAGGAATCGAAGAAGAAGAAGTACTAGGATTACAGTTCTGATGATTCAAAGAAGAAGAAGAAATCTTCAAAGTCCTCGTCATCTAGACCCTCAAGGTCCTCATCTCACAAGAAGAGCAGCTCCAAGAAGGCTCGAGCATTCATTGGCAAGGAAATGGATTCTGAGGCTGAATCTGAGGAAAATGAGGAAGAGGAGGAATCTGAGGAGTCAGACTCTAGTGTGGTGAGCCTAGCCCTCGCTACCGCGTTCGTCAGCAAGTCCATCTTCAACTCTGAAGAAAAGGACCTCCCCAACACTACTGATGACAGTGATGAGGACTACGCTCCCACCTATTGCTTCATGGCAAAAGGCTCAAAGGTACTCAAATATCTCTCCTCTGAATCTACTGAGGATGAATCTGATGAAAACCTCAAACCCAGCTATTCTAAACTTGCTAAGATTGTTGTGAAACTGCAAAAGGCTCTTGAAAAG
Source organism: Triticum urartu (assembly GCF_003073215.2). NCBI lineage: Eukaryota > Viridiplantae > Streptophyta > Magnoliopsida > Poales > Poaceae > Triticum > Triticum urartu. The sequence goes on along the minus strand of NC_053028.1, from coordinate 653,469,994 downwards.
GTTCAAAATATGCTAGATAAAAGCGATGATATGTTGGGCGAGGAAATGGATCGCACTAAAATATTGACTGAAAATCTTCAGAGACTTCAGTCCAAGTTTGACAATCTTCAAGCTCATCATAACACTCTCCTATCTGATCATGAGAAGCTTTCTTATGAATTTCTTCAAAGAAAGCAAGATCTTGAGAAGCTAAGAGTGAGTTATGAAGACCTTCAGAAGGAGCGTGATTCATTACTTGCTCAACAGATCAGCGCTACTCAGGATGAATTTGTTCCTCCATGTTTGAAGTGCATTGAACGTGAAACTGCTAATTCTACACATGAATGCTCAAATACTTCCATTGCTGCAAATTCTTCAACTGCCTCTGCTATCACTAATTCCTCATCTGAGGACATTGCTAGTATCACTGATGATGCAGGGCTGAAGGAATTGTATACGACAGGCATGTACAAAAGCCTCAAAGGGCATCAGGCTCTTTGTGATGTGCTTAAAAAGCAGATCCTCAACAGGAACCCTAGGAAAGAGGGTATTGCCTTTGAGAGGAAACTCGATGCTGATGGGACCTACTGGAAACCTGAGCAGTATCCCAAAACCTCATGGGTTGCTGCAAAGGGACCTTCAGTGGATCCATCTACTTTATCTGGCTTTACATGCGAATCTTCATATTCTTCTGATGAGTCCATTGACTCTAACTATAAACTGTTCAAAAATCAGAATGGTGAAGTATTTGCTAGATGTGTTGGCACTAACTGCAGGAACGGTCCTCCTATGAAGAAAATCTGGGTTCCCAAAAGGTGCCTTAAAAATCTTCAGGTGAATGTCATCATGACACCACATGTGAAGAATAGGAACCCCAGATCAAATTCTTCATATGGACCAAATTCTTCATATGGATCCAAGTCCTCATTCGGACCAAACTCCTCTCATGGATCAAATTCCTCAAAAGGATCAAAGTCCTCATATGAACATCATCGTGCTAACCCATCTGTTTCGCAGGGAAGATCTAAGGATTATGGATATGTGCATTATTCTTCAAATCATTATGTCCATAAGCCCTCGAAGAATTTCTCTGCTTAATCTTATGCTTATCCTAACCCCTCTTATGTGAAACGAAGTGGATTGGCGTCTATGCCACCTTTATCTTATGGAGCTCGCAGAATGATGAACTCTTTGCCACCCCTTCAGATGTGGGTGGTGAAGAAAAAGTACTAACCTCTTATGCAGGGTCAGATCTCTAGATGAACTTAATCGTCTGAAGAATTTGCTGGAGACCTGAATTTGCTTGAAAGGATGCAAGCTATTCATGAAGAAATGAATTTTCATTTCTCACATCCTCATACTGTTTTATCTCTTCTATTGTCTGATGAAATTGATACCATATTCTTCACTGATGAAGTATATGAGTTCGTAAGATGCACTAATTCATCTGCAGGATGATCAACCCAAAGCCACTGAGTGGGTCCTCGATAGTGAACGTACAAATCACATGACTGGTGATGGGAGCTTATTGATGGACTCTGCTTTATCTCCATCACATCTGAAGCATATCACCTACGCTGACAAAGGCAAAAGCAAGGTATTTGGTCTAGGTAAGGTTGCAATCTCAAAGGATCGACACATGGACAAAGTCATGCTTGTCGAGTCCTTAGGGTTCAACCTCATGTCTGCCTCAATGCTTTGTGATCTTGATATGGTGGTTGTATTTGGCAAGTATCGTTGTGTTGTGATCATGGAAACTGACAATTCCAAAGTCTTCAAAGGCTTTAGGAGATGAGATTTGTATATTGTTGATTTCTCTACAGGACCACAACCTGCAACATGTCTTCTTGCAAAAGCTTCAGAATGCTGGCTATGGCATCGACAACTTGGTCATGCTGGCATGAGGAATCTGCACATGCACGCCAAGAAGACGCATGTCATTGGCATTGAAAATGTCAAATTCCTCAAGGATCACTTATGCGGAGCCTGTGAAGATGAAAAGATGACCAAGGCCAAGCATCCAGCAAAGACTATCATGACTACTACTCGACCATTTGAATTGCTTCACATGGATCTCTTTGGCCCTACTCACTATGGCACTTTTACCAATGCTGCATCTCTATATGGTTTTGTCATTGTTGATGATTACTCTCGATATACATGGGTCCATATTATCACTTACAAAATTGAAGTGCAGGAAGTCTTCAAACGATTTTCCTCCAGGGCTTCAACTAACTTTGGTGTGAAGATCAAGCACATCAAGAGTGATAATGGAACTGAGTTCAAGAACACTGACCTTGATGACTATCTTGATGAACTTGGTATTACTCATGAGTTATCTATTCCTTACACTCCTCAGCAAAATGGCGTCGTGGAGCGCAAGAACAGGACTCTTGTTGAGATGGCCCGCACTATGCTTGATGAGTACAAGATGCCTCCTCGCTTCTGGCCTGAGGCAATTGATACTGCGTGCCACATCATCAACAGGGTATATCTTCACAAATTCTTCAAGAAGGCATCATATGAACTTCTCACTGACAAGAAACCAATGTGAGTTATTTCAAAGTCTTCAGTGCTAAATGTTGGATTAGAGATCCTCATCACAGTTCTAAATTTGCACCGAAAGCACATGAAGGTTTTTATGCTCGGTTATGGTAAGGACTCGCACACCTACAGAGTCTTCAACACCTGTCATCACAAGGTTGTTGAAACTATAGATGTGCGGTTCGATGAGACTAATGGCTCGCAAAGAGAGCACCTACCTCCTGTGACATATGAAATACCTCCTGAGGAATCTATTAAGATCAAGGCTACAGAGGATATCATTCCTACTAAAGAATCAGCTGAAGAAGTTATTCCAAAGCATGAAGAATGTCATGCTAATGCGCATGAGGAAAATGGTGCTGAAGAAAATGCTGATCAAATTCCTCAATGTCAACCCGCTCATCCTCACGTTGCAAATGAAGTGCAAATTGAGAAAATCATCAGCGACATGAACATTCCAGGTCCTCTCACATGCTCAAGAGCTTCACATTTATCTAACTTTTGTGGGAACTTTGCTTTCGTCTCTATCACAGAGCCCACTAAGGTAGATGAAGCATTTCTGGAGCCTGAGTGGATTCAAGCTATGCAAGAGGAATTACATCAATTCGAGCTCAACAACGTCTGGGAATTGGTCAGACGTCCAGATCCTCACAAGCACAATATCATCGGCACAAAGTGGATCTACCACAACAAGCAAGATGAAAATGACCTTGTGGTGAGTAATAAGGCACGGCTTGTAGCTCAAGGCTACACACAGGTTGAAGGAATTGATTTCGATGAAACTTTTGCACCTGTTGCTAGACATGTAGCTATTCGCATATTACTTTCTTATGCTAACCATCATGATATCACTTTATATCAAATGGATATGAAAAGTGCATTCCTCAATGATAAGCTTGAGGAAGAAGTATATGTTGCTCAGCCCCCAGGTTTTGAAGATCCAAAGCATCCTGACAAAGTCTTCACACTCAATAAGGCCCTCTATGGCCTCAAGCAGGCCCCACGGGTGTGGTATGATACTTTGAAGGAATTCCTCATGAAGAAAGGCTTCAAACCTGGTTCACTTGATCCAACTCTTTTCACTAAATCTTATGATGGTGAATTGTTTGTGTGCCAAATATATGTTGATGATATTATCTTTGGATGTACTGACCAACGTTATACTGATGAATTTGCCTATATGATGAGTGAAGAATATCAAATGTCTATGATGGGAGAATTGAAATTCTTCTTAGGTCTTCAGATTCGTCAACAGCGCAATGGCATATTCATATCTCAGGAGAAATATCTCAAGGATGTACTGAGGAAATTCGGCATGCAAGATTGCAAAGGAGTCAAAATCCCTATGCCCACAAATGGCCATCTATGCACTGATGAAAATGGTATTGACTTTGATCAAAAGGTATACCGCTCCATGATTGGTTCTTTATTGTACCTGTCTGCATCTAGGCCAGATATTATGCTTAGTGTTTGCATGTGTGCCCGATTTCAAGCTACACCGAAGGAATCACACCATAAAGCTGTGGAGCATATTCTTCGATATCTAGCTCACACACCAACACTTGGATTATGGTACCCCAAGGGATCGGCTTTTGATCTCATTGGATTTTCAGACCCTGACTATGCTGGTGATCATGTGGATCGCAAGTCAACATCTGGCACATGCCATTTCCACGGACGATCTTTGGTTTGTTGATCCTCGAAGAAACAGAACTGCGTATCACTGTCTACTGCTGAAGCTGAGTACATTGTTGCTGGTTCTTGTTGTGGTCAACTTCTATGGATGAAGCAAACTCTCAAGGACTATGGCGTCAACGTGAAGAATGTGCCACTCTACTGTGACAATGAGAGTGCCATCAAGATTGCTCATAACCCAGTTCATCACTCGAAGACAAAGCACATTCAGATTCGTCATCATTTTCTTCATGATCATGTGTTGAAGGGCGACATCTTTATTGAGCATGTGAAGACTGAAGAACAGCTAGCCGATATCTTCACTAAGCCCTTGGATGAGAAGAGATGTAGCAAGTTGCGGTGTGAGCTAAATATCCTAGAATCTTTGTGTGTTCTTTGAAAAGGATACCCATCCTAACACTTATGCAAAATTGATGAATTAGATGTGCAACACATGAAGAAATGTTTTTCTTCAATCAATGAAGACTAACACTCTAAGTGTGAAGAAATTAACGAAGAATTTGATTCTCGGAACCCTACGACAATTGTACGCGGTGTCTGAAATCATCATTCTTATACGGTGGGTCACGCCACCACAAAATGTTGAAAATCTTCAATTGAGTTGTTTTCTCAGTTCTTTGAAATTCCTCAGTTGTTTTTCAATTTGCATTGTCTTCACCATTTCCGTCTTTTTTCTTCATTGGCTATATATATATATATATATATATATGAGTTTATGCCCTCTACAGCATTCGCTTATTGCTATTTCTTCAAGTTGCTTATTCCGCTAAGTGAATGTGATCGGACCCTTCCCCCTCTATGCTAAACTCAACCTAGTCTATTCACAAATTCTTCATGTGCATTCTATTTGAAACTCATTCAAAATCTTCACTGTGTCCTTGTCAGCTGAAGAAATTGCGAACGAAACTTTAAAACCTATCTTATCTAAATTTTCGGCTTTGCCGCTCAAACCGTTCCACATCCCATGATAACACTTATCCATTCACCCACGATCTCACATGATCTCCACTTCTCAGTACATGGGTGACACATGTCAAGCGAATGAGAAGGGTCAAGGGCACGTTCGTCTAATTTCTTCGGGCGAACAGTTTTTTCACCGTGGCTATAAATACCCCTTCCCTTCTTCACTTCACTTTTACTCCGCTCGTTCTCACTCCAGCTCGAGCTTCTCAAACCCTAGCGTCGCCGCTACATCATCATCATCGGTGAGGAAGAGCTTCACTGCCTCAACCTCGTCGTCGTCGTACTCGTGCCGGCTTCGGATTTCTTCACTCCACCGCCGCCGTAGCTGTCTTCCTCCGCCAAGTTAGGGCGTGGAAGATCTGAACTGATGAACTTCACATCTAGACGTCTCAGTTCGTCATGTTCTTCGTCCAGGGTAATTAGAAGTTACTTTTACTGCCTTCTTTGATTCAAATGATAACTACAAAATCTTCAAAGGTGTTTATACTTCAAATTCATCACACGCTGAACACCTCACATGTCATCCATTCTTCAGTCATTTCTCTAAGCTATATTTTTCTTCAAGATTCCTCAAATGTGTGGATTTTCGATCTATACATCTCTGGAACCTAATACAAAGAACGCTTAGTGAAATTCTTCACGACTCATCTGGTCAAATTCATCAAACTTGCTCCTTTTTTTGAAAACACTTCGAGAACGCATATGACCTCTCCATATTCCTCGGAACTATACTCTGTTCACAAGTACTCATGTCAGCTGCTGAATCACTAGGTTCTCATCAACTTAACTCATTTGCAGCGTTCCTCGACGAAAAGTTGCATACATCTTTAGAGAATTCCATTGTTTAAATTCCTCATCTGAAGAAAATGGTTGATGGAAAGAAGCCACAGAAGGGAGGAAAGAGGCCTGAGGTCAATACCGCTTTTGAGATCCCTGATGACATATACAAGGACTATTGCACTCCTGATGAGGCCACTCATGGAAAGGAAACCAAGAATGAGTGCAAAGTGCGCATTCAAAGAATAGAGAGGAGATGGGCAAGAGAGTGGAGGGACTACATGTATGTTACTCCCAAGTACATGAAGAAATTCGCTCTCAATCCTCCATGCCCAAGACCTTCGTTGGCACCTGGCCAAGAAGTAGATCCCACCAGCCTCAAGCGCGGTGAGGATTATCCTAATGAATGGGCCAAGCACCAGGCAAAGTTGGTCAGACAAGCAAGAGAAGCAGTGAGGAAATTCAATGAAGACTCTGCTACTGCTGCTGCCACTGCTGAGGCCTCTGCAAGCAAGCCAAAGAAGGCCATGCCAAAGAAGCCTGCTCACAAGCCCAGTGCTTCACCAGTAATGCCCTCACGGCCAAGTTCCTCAGCAATGCCCTCACGGCTAGATTCTTCAAAGCCCTCACGGCCAAGTCCTCAAGCTGCTCCCACTTCAAAATCCTCAGCTCCTCCGCCAAAGTCCTCAGCTGCTTCGACCAAATCCTCAGCACCTGCGCATCTCGCCTTGTGCCAAAGGACGATGGGCACCTCTATTGCCTTAGGAGCATCTGCTAGTTCCTCAGCACCACTGCATTCTTCAACTGGTCCCACTCGGTTGAAGACTAAGGCAATTGCTGGATGAGGCTCTCGACCAAGTCCTCAAAAGAAGTAGATCGCTTTTCAAGTGTCGTCAGATGAAGACGAAGCTGATGATGATGAACTTGCAGAAATCATCAGAGACAGGCAGGTCAAGGCCGCTAGAGCCAAGGGCACAAGTGTGCCTCTGCTTTTGGATCCAAAGTTGATCCTTGAGTATATTGACCTATGGCACAAGGACCCAAATACTCCTATGCCTGATTTCAAGCTGACTCCTGGCCAAAGTCATATTTTAACTCACTTCATACAAGAAGAAAAATGGAAGTTTGAGAAGGCCAGGCAGATCAAGAAAGCACAGTACAAAAAGGAGCGCTACCTGAAGAAAAACGTTGTCTCTGACAACTGAAGAACTCGTCAATATATAGTCTGAGATCAAGAAACTCAGTGATGAATTTGACGCATACCATGCTGATTGGCTAGGAGCCAAGGTTCGTTTTGTGAGACTCGCTGACAACTTCACTTCAAATGTTGCAGCCCCAACGCAACAGGAAATTCCTCAGGCTGAAGCATCTGCTCAGCCTACCGAAGAAAATGCCAGCACCGCTGATGACAATCAGGCTGCTGAAGAAAATGCTAACTCCAGGGCTGATGACTGCATTCTAGCCGCTGAAGAAACTGCCAGGGCAACCACTAGTGTTGTGCCTGAAGAAAGTGAAGACGTCAGGGCAACTGCATCAGTTGCGCCTGAAGAAATTCAACCAAATTCCTCTGCTCCTCCTGCGCCTACACCAACTTCGATCCTTCCATCTGCATCAAATGTGAAGAAGACCAAGGCTGCAGACCGTGCAGCAGTGAAGAAAAGGAAGGCATCAACTTCATCAGATTCTTCAGCCCCGAAGAAGATGAAGCCATTGACCAGCTCATTTGCCAACCGAATTGATGTTGTTCCTATCTCAACCATGCCATCAATGGACCTTGTTCCTTTTGATGAAGACTATGTGATTCCAAGTGAATCCGATGAAGAAAATCCTTCTACTGCTTCGTCAGAGTAGTTGGATGAAGAAATTGAAGTGGATGCAATCCCTTCAACACCAATTATCTCATCGCCCATGCCTCAGTTCACTGTTGAAGAGGTCGGCATTGAAGAAATGGATGAAGAAGACGACGTGGACATTGGAAGCACTACTCTAATGATGAAAGATGACTTTTGGGAAAGTCAGCACCCCAACTCTCCTTTGTTCACACCTCTTCAACAAATTCCTTAGTCCCCAGTAACTACTGAAGTCCAAATGGGATCTGAAGAACCTCGTGCAACCCCGTCCATCCATGAAGAAATTCCAGCCACTAGTGTTGATGAACATGTAAATAAAGAATTGAAGTCCCAGGCTGCCACTGAAGAAGTACCTAAAATTCCTCAGCCTGTGGAACCTGATATTGAGATCCTTGAGGTTGTGATGCAATTGACTGACACTCCTCACCCCAAGCCAAAGGAACCTTTCTCAAAGAAAAAAAAATTCAAGGCTGATGACTTCTTTGGCGAGCATGTATTCTTCACTGACTACAACCCTTATGACTCTGCTCGTCTTAGGAGGAAGCGCTTCTGGACTGCCAGCCAGGCCAATTTCTATTCTTCACTGCTCTTCAACAAGGACAAAATCTTCTACCATGAGCATATTCCTTATGTGGACATGGAATCATTGCCTTGTTTCACTCATGTGCTCAGTGTGCTTCATGATGCATGCCTCCTCAACTTTTTCTCTAACATTGTTGATTGGAATGAAGAGCTTATTCTTCAGTTCTACGCTACACTGCATATCATAGGTGATCCTGAAGATATCAACTCCTGGGTCTTGGACTGGATGACCGATAATACTCATTATAAGGCACCGGCCTCTGAATTACTTCACGCCCTTGCCCATCAGTCAACCCAGTGAAGGAGCTCGCTGCCTCTACTAAGAACCTAAACTCACTGCTCATTACATGCAAGTGTTAATGAAGCCTCTGAAGCCCGGTCAAGCCCCAAGGACCAAATTCCTCGTAAAGGACTTACTCTATGTGCCCAGAATAGTCTATCGCATTCTAACAAGGACAATGAGTCCCATCAAAGGCCACGACTCATCTGATGAGGAAATAGTTGGCATCATGAAGAATCTACTATTCAACATCATTCATAGCATTCCAACCAATTATTATGATTTCTTCATGAGGACTCTGGCAAATGTTGCAATCTCTCCATTTGAGTTGAAGCTGTATGCTCCTTGGATTATGAGATTCCTCAGAACAAGGTCTTCACTCAACTACAAGGCTGATTTTCAGAATCACCTCAGCTACTTGCCCCCGATTGAAGTCCTCAAGCAGACTTTTACTTCAACTGATGAAAAGGGCAACACACCTCTTGTCATTGATGAAGGCATTCGTCCATTGGATGGTCAGTTTCGCAAAGCTGCATCTTACTCCACCAATGATGACTCGGCCACTCATGATTCTGCTGCCAATGCACCCAAGTCTACTCCTTAAGCCACAGCTCCACGTGTGATAACTGACCGTGAGCTGCTTCTTAGTCTTCACCAGTAGGTGGATCGAAACCATAAATGGGTTAAGCGTCAGTTTGGTTCTCTTCTTCACAACATGACTGCTACACATAATGCAGTGAAGAAAAACCATTACTACCTCCTTGAAGTTTTCGGTCGCACCTGGGCTATCTTATCACATCTATATGGTGAAGAAGATCTGAAGAAAATGGGTCTCAAGGAAGATTTTGACTGGTCTGCACCTCCTCCGAAGAAATTCAAGAAGGTCAAAGTTCCTTCCTTGGTGGCCAGTTCATATTCTTCATCCCGCGACACCGACGAGTATGAAGACTTGGACGACACTGCAGCATACCCTGCAACGACAAACGACCCCAACACGCTGGCGCTCCTCCATCAACTTGATATTATTCAGGGGCGTTAGTCCTCATTTTCAACTCTTTTGGTCATTCGATGACAAAGGGGGAGAAATTTGAGTTAGTCTTCAAGCAGGTCTACCTATATGGGCGTTTCTAAGTTACAACTCTCGTTCTTCTGGGACTTTATTCGATTGAGTTGTAAACTTAAACTCTATGGTGGCCTGATACTTTTGCTGTGCTTTCCTGCATGCTTATTCCTCATTAATGTTAATGCACGCATGCTGAATTACATCAGTTACCATATTTCATCATGCATTTCAAATTCTTCATATTATATGTCAACGCGTGTATGAATTACAAGATATAGGGGGAGATCTCCATGATTCTACTTTTCAAGTGTGCATTGCTTCAAAAGCAAATTCCTCACTATGCACATCTTCAGGGGGAGTTCTTCTATATCTTGCAATCAAATTCCTCAATTCCAGTATTTACACTTCATATGTTTATCCTCGTTGAAAACTTAACCTATATTGTCATCAATCACCAAAAAGGGGGAGATTGTAAGTGCATCTAGTGTCCCTTAGTGATTTTGGTGTATTGAAGAATTATAGGTTAAGGACCTAATGTGTTTATGAGTGTACACATGTCCATAAGTCTATGAGGAGTTTGATATTTACATAGAAAGTCAACCCCTAAAAATGAACTTCTTCGACTGAAGACTTTGAAGATGAAGAAATTGGTGCAATCCTGAAGACTTGGTATTCATTCGAGGAACATGAAGCATGAAGACTTTTGTTTTCGTAGTTTCATTTTCTCTTTCTTGAGTCATAGGAAACACCGTACTGTTAAAGGGGGTCGAGGAAATACTAAGGAAAAATTTCCAAGTGATGCTCAACTCAAATCCTACACCTACCAATCCCTTCGAGTCAAGCCATTAGAAATCTCATACAGCTCGGTCAATTTCTTCAGTGACAGAGACGAAGTTCTTCTGGTCTCTGAGAAATTTGTTCTGACTGAGGAGTTAGGAATTCACCAGTGCGGATTGCCTATGTAGGATCGAAAGTATGTCTAGAGGGGGGTGATTAGACTACTTGACCAAATAAAAATCTAGCCTTTTCCCAATTTTAGTTCTTGGCAGATTTTAGCTATCTTAGCACAAGTCAAGCAATCTCCACACAATTCAAGAAAGCATGCAAAAGAGTATATGAGCAGCGGAAAGTAAAGCATGCAACTTGCAAGAATGTAAAGGGAAGGGTTTGGAGGATTCAAACGCAATTGGAGACACAGATGTTTTTTTCGTGGTTCCGGTAGGTGGTGCTATGGTACATCCAATTGAGCTATATGATAAAGGTGAAGAACACCAGTCCATAGCATTGTCAACTCATTGCCCTCTACCGGTTCATATAGAAACCATATTGAGCTATAATAGCTGCACAATGTAATAAAGAACCAGACCGGAAGAATATACTACCAATTGAAAACTGATCATGTACTGACAACTAAGCGTTTAAAGGCATGCCGGGTTGGAAATAACACCAGTTTATCAGAAAAATATAAATCCCTTATCATAAAAAATCGCAAAGACAAAAAATATACAAGGCTTTTCATGGGCAGCCAGGCCCTAAATCGAGGCTTTTCATGGGCTGCCAGGCCACTGAGTTAAACCATTTTGCAAAGCCTGTTTAAGATGGACCTCAATCTTTAACCAATCACCGTTTTAACTTTGACAAGTTCAGGGTCCATGGGATTGACTTGTCAAATGTTCGATGGGTCATACCAGGTTTACCTGGACGGAGTGGCTTACTTAAAGAGGCAGGATAACCCGGGGTTTTAGGTGAATACACCTGGCTTCCAAGCCTGGCTTGATAGCCTATTACAAGGGTTCAAGCTCACTGTTCTTTGAGAAGCAAGGAGTCCCCAGGTAATATGTGAGCTATGCTTAGTGGTTACCCATGTTTGAACTGTGTTTAATGCAACAGATTCTCTTTGGCTCCACATAATTTCCTTTTGGCTTAAAGCCTATCAAGAGGTGTAGTTATGGTGTGAAAACAACCAAGCCCCCTAGTGATATCCCTTTTTGGTTTTAAACCGATCAAGAGGTGTAGCTATGGTTCAGATATGACCAAGCCCCCTAGTGACATCCCTTTTTGGTATAAACCGATCAAGAGGTGTAGCTATGGTTCAAATATGACCAAGCCCCCTAGTGATTTTCTTTATATCCGTGCGGCTGTAGAGGACGGTTTAACAAAACTCCTCTTTGTCAGTAGAAGATCTTTGTAGGCTCACAGATGTAAAAAAGAATAGAAACCCTGCTTTATTCGAGGCTCCGGTTTATTATATAATATATACATTTGCATAAGTATATACATAAGAAGAGCCTGTGGCTCAAGTATAGTAAGGCCGAAGAAGAGCTATATTCCACGGACGCTTGGTCTCCTCCTCCGATTTACGTGAGTCTTTGTGCTCTCGAACATCAATGAGGTAGTATGACCCGTTGTGCAGATTCTTGCTGACCACAAAAGGTCCTTCCCAAGGTGGGGATAACTTGTGCATATCAGTTTGAACCTGGATGAGCCGGAGCACCAGATCGCCCTCTTGAAAGGTTCTGGTCTTAACCCGGCGGCTGTAATAACGTCGGAGATCTTGTTGATAAATCGCAGAACGTGCTGCTGCAAGATCACGCTCCTCATCCAACAGGTCCAGTGAGTCCTCACGTGCCGTCTCATTATCAACTTCAATATAAGCTGCCACACGGGGCAAGTCGTGACTGATGTCACTAGGAAGAATCGCCTCTGCTCCATAAACCATGAAGAAAGGCGTGTAACCCATAGATTTGTTAGGTGTGGTGTTAATGCTCCATAACATAGAAGGCAATTCCTCCACCCAACAACCCGGTGTCTGCTTTAAAGGAACCATGAGCCAGGATTTAATACCTCTCAAAATTTCTTGATTTGCCCTCTCCGCTTGACCATTTGATTGGGGGTGAGCCACCGATGCTACATCAAGCCGGATGTGCTGACGTTGGCAAAATTCCTCCATTTCTCCCTTTGACAGATTAGTACCATTATCAGTTATAATATTGTGTGGAAAGCCAAACCGGAATATCACCTTTTTGATGAACTGAACCGTCGTGGCCGCATCACACTTACTGACTAGCTCTGCTACCACCAATTTGGTGAACTTGTCAACTGCCACTAACAAGTGGGTCTTTTTGTCCTAGGATCTCTTAAAGGGTCCAACCATATCGAGCCCCCAAGTTGCAAACGGCCAAGTTATTGGAATCATCCTCAACTCCTGAGCCGGAATATGAACATGGTGTGCAAATTTTTGACAACTGTCACATCTTTTGACTAAATCCTCAGCATCAGCGTGAGCTGTTAACCAATAGAAACCATGACGAAAAGCCTTATCCACCAATGATTTTGAACTGGCATGATGACTGCAATCTCCTTCGTGGATCTCGCGCAAAATCTCACAACCCTCTTAAGGAGATACACAACGCTGAATTGCTCCTGTGACGATGTACCAATGTAACTCCCCATTGATTATGGTCATTGACTTGGAATGCCGGATTATCTGACGGGCCGAGGTTTCATCCTCCGGTAACTCGCCCCAGTTCATGTATGCTAGGTACGGGATTGTCCAATCCGGTATGACATGCAAAGCTGCCACCAATTGGGACTCCGGGTCAGGAATAGCCAACTCCTCCTCTGTTGGTATCTTGACCGACGGATTATGTAGTACGTCAAGGAAGACATTTGGTGGGACCGGTTTACGCTGAGAGCCAAGGTGGCTTAAAGTGTCCGCCGCTTCATTCTTTCACTGATCTATATGGTCAACTTGATAACCCTTGAAATGACCAGCCACTATGTCCACTTCTCGTCGATATGCAGCCATGAGTGGGTCTTCAGAATCCCAAGTACCAGATACCTATTGAGCCACCAGATCCGAGTTACCGAAGCACTTAACCCAGCTTAAGTTCATCTCCTTAGCCATCCGAAGACCGTGGAGTAAGGCCTCGTACTCAGCTGCATTGTTAGTACAGGGGAACATTAAACGGAGGACATAACAAAACTTGTCACCTCGTGGGGAAGTTAATATGACTCCAGCCCCCGAGCCCTCTAACTGTCTGTATCCATCAAAGTGAATAGTCCAATACGTGTTATCTGGCTTTTCCTCTGGTGCCTGCAACTCTATCCAATCATTGATGAAGTCCACGAGTGCTTGGGATTTAATTGTTGTGCGAGGTGTGTATTTGAGCCCGTGAGGTCCAAGCTCGATAGCCCACTTGGCAATCCGGCCAGTTGCTTCTCTATTTTGAATGATATCTGCCAGAGGGGCTGAACTGACCACTATGATAGGATGACCCTGAAAATAATGTTTGAGCTTCCGGCTTGCCATAAATACTCCATAAACCAGCTTCTGCCAATGTGGATACCTCTGCTTTGATTCAATAAGCACCTCACTGATATAATAAACCGGCCATTGAACCAAATATTCCTTTCTAGCCTCCTTGCGCTCCACAACAATTGCCACGCTAACAGCTCTGGCATTAGCAGCCACATACAACAGTAAAGGCTCTTTATCGATCGGAGCTCCAAGCACAGGCGGTTCAGCTAACTGCCTCTTCAGATCCTCAAACGCTTTATCAACCTCCTCGCTCCAGAAAAAGTCGTTTGTTTTCTTTAGCATTTGATATAAAGGGATAGCTTTCTCCCCGAGACGACTGATAAACCGGCTCAAGACGCAATCCGGCCGACCAAACGTTGAACGTCATTGATACACGCCGGTTTAGCCAAAGATGTAATTGCCGAATTTTTTTCTGGATTAGCCTCAATTCCCCTGTTTGACACCAGAAAGCCCAAGAGTTTGCCTGCCGGGACACCAAAGACACATTTTTCCAGATTGAGCATCATCTTATAAACCCGGAGGTTCGCAAAGGTCTCTCTCAAGTCATCTATCAATGTTTCCTCTTTCCTAGACTTTATCACAATATCCTCCACATATGCATGAATATTGCGCCCAATCTGTTTATGAAGACAATTCTGAACACAACGTTGATAAGTCGCTTGGGCACTCTTGAGCCCAAAGGGCATGGAGACATAGCAGAAGGCTCCAAAGGGAGTTATAAAAGTTGTCTTCTCCTGGTCCTTAACTGCCATTTTGATCTGATGATAACCAGAATAAGCGTCCAAAAAACACAAGCGGTCACAACCCGCCGTAGCATCAATAATCTGATCAATACGGGGGAGGGCAAAGGGATCTGCTGGGCAAGCCTTGTTCAAGTCTGTGTAGTCCACACACATACGCAAAGTGCCATTTCTCTTGAGAACCAGCACCGGATTAGCCAACCACTCCGGGTGAAAGACCTCCACGATAAACCCTGCGGCCAACAACCAGGCTACCTCTTCACCAATAGCCTTGCGCCTTTCTTTGTTGAAGCGGCGGAGAAACTGTCTGACCGGTTTAAACTTAGGATCAATGTTAAGTGTGTGCTTAGCGAGTTCCCTCGGTACACCTGGCATGTCAGAAGGCTTCCATGCAAAGATGTCCCGGTTCTCATGGATGAACTCGATGAGCGCGCTTTCCTACTTGGGATCCAGGTTAGCACTGATGCTAAACTGCTTGGATGAATCGCCAGGAACAAAATCAATCATCTTAGTATCTGTGACTGATTTAAATTCAACACCGGATCGTGTTCCGTAGTTGGCTTTTTCAAAGAAGTCATATCTACCGGATCAACCTTGTCTTTGTAAAATTTTAGCTCTTCTGTGGCACAAACCGACTCAGCGTAAGCCGCATCACCTTCCTCACATTCCAAAGCGATCTTCCTGCTCCCATGTACTGTGATGGTCCCCTTATGACCTGGCATCTTAAGCTGCAGATAAACATAACACGGCCTCGCCATGAACTAGGTGTAAGCCGGTCGCCCAAACAGAGCGTGATACGGACTTTTGATTTTTACCACCTCAAAAGTCAATGTTTCTGATCTTGAATCATGATCATCTCCAAAAGCCACCTCTAGGGCTATCTTGCCCACTGGATATGCAGACTTACCGGGCACCACACCATGAAAAACGGTGTTTGACGGTTTAAGATTCTTATCTGTCAACCCCATACGACGGAAGGTATCATAATATAGAATGTTGATACTGCCTCCCCCATCCATGAGCACCTTGGTGAACTTATACCCTCCTACCTGAGGTGCTACCACTAAGGCTAGATGACCTGGATTGTCAACCAGGGGTGGGTGATCCTCTCTACTCCATAAGATTGGTCGCTCAGACCAGCGCAAATATTGAGGCACAGCCGGTTCAACAGAGTTCACGGCCCTCTTGTGAAGCTTCTGATCATGCTTGCACAAGCTAGTGGTGAAGACATGATACTGCCCACTATTTAACTGCTTCGGATTGCTTTGGTAACCTGACTGCTGCTGCTGCCGGTTCCCCTGATGGTTGTAACCTCCCTAGTTGCCCTGGTTCCCTTTATTGTTGTGTCCGGTTTGATTGCCCTGAAATCTTGAACTGGAGCTGCCGCCTCCATAACCAGGCCCGTGAAAACCACCTCCTGAACCGCCGGGCGGGCCATTGTCATACTGAAACATATTGGAATTCCTGAATTCTCGCATGATATAACAATCCTTCCAAAGATGTGAAGCTGGCTTCTCCTTTGATCCATGCTTTGGACAAGGTTGATTTAACAGGCGCTCCAGATTGGGGCCTGAACCTCCGCCCCTCTGGGGCTGCTTGCCCTTACGGCGCTGACCGTTATCCTGAGCATTGGTGTTAGCCACAAAGTCCAAACTATTGTCGGCCTTGCGTTTACCATTATTCCCATGACCTGCCGGGTTATGCTGCTGCCCCTTGGTGTTGCCGTTTTTCTTTCCTTTCCCCTGTTTGTCCTCCTCTGAGTCAGGGTCTTTGGTATTATCTGAATCGGCATACTTAACCAGAGCGGCCATAAGCGTTGACATATCATTGCATTGACGTTTGAGCCTTCCTAACTTTTGTTTGAGCGACAGAAACCGGCAATTGCCCTCCAACGTTAACACTATGGTATCTGCATTGATGCGATCCGATGAATGCAGAATAGCTGAGACCCGCTTCACCCAATGGGTCGTAGACTCCCCATCCTCTAGGACACAAGCGGCCAGTTCTACAATTGACATCGGCTGCTTACAGGTATCCTTAAAATTCTGGATAAACCGGTGCTTCAACTCGGCCCATGATCCGACAGAGTTAGCTGGTAAGCTCTTCAACCAAGTACGAGTTGTCCCTTCCAACATCATGGTGAAGTATTTAGCACACACCGCTTCATCCACATCTAACATCTCCATTGCCATCTCGTAGCTTTCAACCCATGCCTCTGGTTGTAAATCGGCGGTGTAATTGGGTACCTTACGAGGGCCCTTAAAATCCTTGGGCAGTCGCACATTACGCAAAGCGGGGGTGAGACACGGCACCCCTAAGGAACTGAATACCACACCTGGCTCTACTGAAACGGTAGGGTGAACCGGAGTAGGCTGACGGGCTCCATGCAGAGCTGCTAACTCGGCCTCTCGACGTGCACGACCATGATCCACCACATCCTGCGCATTAGCACCTCCACCTGCCGGGTTGTGTCCTTGCGGCGAATTACGATGACGTGCACTGCTGGACACGGCCGGTTCATCCTCAACGTGCCTGCTGTAGCTCCGGCTCGGGCGGGGGGTGGAATGAATCCTCTCACGACTATGCAAATAAGCCTGCTGCTGGTTTAAAGTTGTTTGAAGGAGCTCTCTGGCCCGTGGTGCCTCAATCGCAACTGGTGACTCGCCGTCGGTCGGGAGGGCTGCCAATCGTGAAGCGGTGGCCAAAATGTTGTCCAACGGGTTGGAGTAATGCCCCGGGGGCGTCGGAACATACTGTGGCACAATGTTGTTATGACGAGGCGGGTCCATCGTGCGCGGCTGAACCGGCGCTCCAGTTCCCGGCGCCTCCGTCCGGTTTAATACTGGATGGTTACTAGTTCTTGCTCCTGGCGTGTTGAAGAGATTTCTTGGCTCATAACTCGGCGGAGAAGCGACGGGAATCTTCTTCTCATGACTTCCTCTGAGGCATTCTGATCCAGCCTAAGCCGGTAGGCCTGAGCTTCCAACTCGGCCCGTTCTGTAGCCATCCTAGCGTTCTTTGCTGCTAGGTCCGCTTTAGCCTGAGTTATCTGATCTTTCACCTTTGCGATCTCCGCATTATGCTGATCCCGAGCTGCCCCGTCCACCTCTGCGGCCATCAATGTTGCCAAAGTGTCGAACAAGTCAGACAGAACTTGAGCCGGAGGTGGCGCAGAGCCCCCTGCTCCCGCCGGCGTTGTTGTTGCTGAACCAGAGAGCATTGCCGCAGCGGTTGATGAGTGGGGTGCTGATTGTGTACCGTCCATAAAGATAGCGACCCGGTTTGGCAGATCAAGGGGGTCCGGAATACTGTTGCCATCAGAACCTCCGCTAATCCGGCCGTCCTGCAACTGATATAGCGATTCGGTTTCTCCAGTTGAAGACTTGTCGTCATAGCAGACAATGGTTTCTCCATCAGATGCCGGTCCTTCCTAATATTCTGCTCCATGGATGACACCTACAAAAACATGCCTTGTTGTGGGCTGAACCGGGGAAGGGCTTGCACGCTGAGCCTTCTTGATGATGTCGGCGCAGGTATCCGGCTCAGGGCCCGGTTCGTCGATCTTGCCGATTGAACTGGCCTCGGGGCCCCATCCTGCATCGTCGATGTAGAGCTTGCCGCGATGACTCTTCGTCATCCGGCCCACAGCGTATCCCTTGAGTCCATCAAAGCTACCCTTCAAGAACTCGAAACCATTGTGCGACAGCCCCACGGTGGGCCACAACTATCGTGGTTTTGTCACGGCAGATGTCCTCGTGAAAGGACTTAGTCGCGGAGCCATCGCTACGGGTTACCTTAAAGGGGTTAAACCGGACAAGGGGACATGAGGGGTTTTATACTAGTTCGGCCCCTTCGATGAAGGTAAAATCCTACGTCTAGTTGTGATTGGTATTGCTAGGGTTTCGATGACCAGGGAGCGAATCCGCTTTGCCTGGCTCTCGAGTTGTTGTCTGTTGTCCTCAAACGGCGGATGGGTCGTCCCTTTATATACATAGGTTGATGCCCGCCGGTTTACAGAGTCCCGAGGCCGAATCATAGAGGTGTCTGGCTCGGTCTCTATTCCTCTAACTTACAATACAAGTTATAGGATAAAGTCGGTTCACATCTACAGGCTTTAACCCGCCTTTGGGCCTTGGGTCTTCGTAAAGCGCCACCATCTTCACATCTTCATGGGCCTCTATCTTCATGGAGCTAACCCGGCCACTCCTAGCCGGTTTACCTCCAGTAACCATATCCCCAACACAGTGCCTTTTTTAAATAGTGCCTATTTCTTTTTTGTTTCCTATTCTCTTGTTATGCTTTTTTTCTATTTTATAAGACTTTTCTCTAGTCATGTGCGGACATGAGATTTTTTTTCTGAAAGCACGTGCTGAGCTTATTTGGTATGTGTAGCGTGCCTCTTTTCTCCTCACCTATTGCAAAAGGAAAAACGAATCCAAAATGGAATTGGTTGTTCCCTTTTTCCATGTACAGAACACGTGCTTGTTATTTTCTCTTTTTAGTGTAGCACGTACATGATGTTAGAATTGCAACTTCTAGGTGTCCTCCTTATGCACGGTGTGGTTGCACCTTTTCATCATAGAACCATGTACGTGACAGAATATTAGATGTGCATTACTTTATTTTTGTACGTGACAGGTCCAATTGTTTCCACATAACAATATTTGAATGTAACGTTTATATCTTTTAATCTCAGCCATTGATATCTAAAATTAGTGGTCAAGATAATTTAATCTATGTGGATCAGTATAATGGCTTGTTTGCCTCTTGTCTTAATTATATAATAGATTCAGTGGCTCGCTCCATTGTTTCGGAGAATGGAGTTTTAGTCATCTTGCCCATGAGGCATGGTTCACAAGTATCAAATGATACATAATCAAGTGATACCAAAAGTCCATCCGTGTGGAGTTTCTTCATGCGCTTTACACTAATATGACCTAAACGGCAGTGCCACAAGTATGTTGCACTATCATTATCAACGTTGCATCTTTTGGCATCAATATTATGAATATGTGTATCACTACGATCGAGATTCAATAAACCATTCACATTGGGTGTATGACCATAGAAGGTTTTATTCATGCAAACAAAACAACAATTATTCTCTAAGTTAAATGAATAATCGCATTGCAATAAACATGATCTAATCACATTCATGCTCAACACAAACACCGAAAAACATTTATTTAGGTTCGACACTAAACTAATCCCGAAGGTAGAGGCAGTGTACAATGGTGATCGTATCAACCTTGGAATTACTTCCAACACACATCGTCACCTCGTCCTTAACTAGTCTCTGTTTATTTTGAAACTCCTGTTTCGAGTTACCATTCTTAGCAACTGAACGAGTATCAAATACCAAGGGGTTGCTATAAAAACTAGTAAAGTACACATAAATAACATGTATATCAAATATACATTTGTTCACTTTGCCATCCTTCTTATCCGCCAAGTATCTAGGGCAGTTCCACTTTCAGTGACCATTTCCTTTGCAGTAGAAGCACTTAGTTTCAGGCTTGGGTCTAGCTTTGGGCTTCTTCATGGGAGTGGCAACTTTCTTGCCATTCTTTTTGAAGTCTCCCTTTCTTTCCCTTGCGCTTTTCTTGAAACTAGTAGTCTTGTTAACCATCAACACTTGATGCTATTCCTTGATTTCTACCTTCGCTGATTTCAGCATCGCGAAGAGCTTGGGAATCGTTTTTGTCATCCTTTGCATATTATAGTTCATTACGAAGTTCTAGTAACTTGGTGATAGTGACTAAAGAACTCTGTCAATCACTATCTTATCTGGAATATTAACTCCCACTTGATTCAAGTGATTGTAGTACCCAGACATTCTGAGCACATGCTCACTAGCTGAGTTATTCTCCTCCATATTATAGGCAAAGTACTTGTCAGAGGTCTCATACCTCTTAACACGGGCATGAGTCTGAAATATCATTTTCAGCTTCTTGGAACATCTCATATTCTCCATGGTGTTCAAAACATTTTTGAAGTCCTGGTTCTAAGCCGTAAAGCATGGTGCACTAAACTATCAAGTAGTCATCATACCAAGCTTGCAAAACATTCATAACGTCTGCAGCTGCTCTTGCAACAGGTTCGTCACCCTAGTGGTGCATCAAGGACATAATTCTTCTGTGCAGCAATGAGGATGATCCTTAGATCACGGACCCAGTCAGCATCATTGCTACTATCATCTTTCAACTTAGTTTTCTCTAGGAACTTATCAAAAATAAAACAGGGGAGCTATACGCGAGCTATTGATCTACAACATAGATATGCAAAAACTATCGGGACTAAGTTCATGATAAATTAAGTTCAATTAATCATATTACTTAAGAAATCTCACTTAGATAGACATCCCTCGAGTCATCTAAATGATCACGTGATCCAAATCAACTAAACCATGTCCGATCATCACGTGAGATGGAGTAGTCTTCAATGGTGAACATCTCTATGTTAATCATATCTACTATATGATTCATGTTCGACCTTTCAGTCTCCAGTGTTCCGAGGCCATGTCTGTACATGCTAGGCTCGTCAAGTTTAACCCGAGTATTCTGAAGGAAATATGCCCTAGAGGCCATAATAAAGTTGTCATTTATATTTCCTTATATCATGATAAATGTTCATTATTCATGCTAGAATTGTATTAACAGGAAACTTAGTACATGTGTGAATATATAGACAAATAGAGTGTCACTAGTATGCCTCTACTTGACTAGCTCGTTAATCAAAGATGGTTAAGTTTCCTAGCCATGGACAAGAGTTGTCATTTGATGAATGGATCACATGATTAGAGAATGATGTGATTGACTTGACCCATCTGTTAGCTTAGCACGATGATGGTTTAGTTTTGTTGCTATTGCTTTCTTCATAACTTATACATGTTCCTATGACTATGAGATTATGCAACTCCCGAATACCGGAGGAACACTTAGTGTGCTATCAAACGTCACAACGTAACTGGGTGATTATAAAGATGCTCTACAGGTGTCTCCGATGGTGTTTGTTGAGTTGGCATAGATCGACATTAGGATTTGTCACTCCGATTGTCGGAGAGGTATCTCTGGGCCCTCTCGGTAATGCACATCACTACAAGCCTTGTAAGCAATGTGACTAATGAGTTAGTTGCGGGATGATGCATTACAGAATGAGTAAAGAGACTTGTCAGTAACGAGATTGAACTAGGTATTGAGATACCGACGATCGAATCTCAGGAAAGTAACATATTGATGAAAAAAGGAATAACATATGTTGTTATGCGGATTGACCGAGAAAGATCTTCGTAGAATATGTAGGAACCAATATGAGCATCCAGGTTCCGCTATTGGTTATTGACCAGAAGTGAGTCTTGGTCATGTCTACATAGTTCTCGAACCCGTAGGGTCCGCACGCTTAACGTTCGATAAAGATCGATATATTGGAAGGCTATGTTTGGACATCATAATGGTTCCGGGTGAGTTCGTGCATTTACCGGAGTACCGGGGGGTTACCGGAACCCCCTGGGGAGTCAATGGGCTTTATTGGGCCTTAGTGGGAGAGAGGAGGAGGCGGCCAAGGTGGGGGTGCCCCCCCAAGCCCAATCTGAATCGGGAAGGGGGTCAGCCCCCCTTTTCCTTCTCTCCCTCTCCCTCTTCCTTCTTATCCTACTCCGACTAGGGAAGGGGGGAATCCTACTCCCACCGGGAGTAGGACCCCCCCTTGGGCGCGCCATAGAGAGGGCTGACCCTCTCCTCCTCCACTCCTTCATAAACGGGGGAGGGGGCACCCCATAGACATACAAGTTGATTGTTTAGCCGTGTGCGGTGCCCCCCTCCATAGATTTCCACCTCGGCCATATCGTTGTAGAGCTTAGGAGAAGCCCTGCGTCGGTAACTTCATCATCACCATCATCACGCCATCGTGCTGACGAAACTCTCCCTCGACCTCAGCTGGATCTAGAGTTCGTGGGACGTCGCCGAGATGAACGTGTGCAGATCGTGGAGGTGCCGTACCTTCAGTGCTAGGATCGGTCGGATCGTGAAGATGTGCGACTACATCAACCACGTTGTCATAATGCTTCCGCTTTCGATCTACAAGGGTACGTGGACAGCACTCTCCCCTCTCATTGCTATGCATCACTTAGATGGATCTTGCGTGTGCGTAGGAATTTTTTGAAATTACTGCGCTCCCCAACAGTGGCATCCGAGCCAGGTTTATGCGTAGATGTTATATGCACGAGTAGAACACAAAGGAGTTCTGGGCGTGGGTATATACATATTGCTTGTCATCACTAGTTGATTCTTGATTCAGCGGTATTGTTGGATGAAGCGGCTCAGACCGACATTACGCGTATGCTTACGCAAGACTGGTTCTACCGACGGGCTTCGCACACAGGTGGCTAGTGGGTGTCTGTTTCTCCAACTTTAGTTGAATCGTATTCAATGAACAGGGTTCTTTCTGAAGATCAAAAAGCAATCACTATACCGTATTTTGGTTTTTGATGCGTAGGCAAGAACGGTTCTTGCTAAGCCCGTAGCAGCCACGTACAAATTGCAACAACAAAGTAGAGCATGTCTAACTTGTTTTTGCAGGGCATGTTGTGATGTGATATGCTCAAGACGTGATCATATAAATTGTTGTATGAGATGATCATGTTTTGTAACACAGTTATCGGTAACTGGCAGGAGCCATATGGTTGTCTCTTTATTGTATGAAATGCAATCGCCATGTAATTGCTTTACTTTATCACTAAGCGGTAGCGATAGTCGTAGAAGCAATAGTTGGCGACACAACAATGATGCTACGATGGAGATCAAGGTGTCAAGCCGGTGACGATGGTGATCATGATGGTGCTTTGGCTATGGAGATCAAAGGCACAAGATGATGATGGCCATATCATATCACTTATATTGATTGCATGTGATGTTTATCCTTTATGCATCTTATTTTGCTTAGTACGGCGGTAGCATTATAAGATGATCTCTCACTAAATTTCAAGGTACAAGTGTTCTCCCTGAGTATGCACCGTTGCTACAGTTCGTCGTGTCGAGACACCACGTGATGATCGGGTGTGACAAGCTCTACGTTCGCATACAACGGGTGCAAGCCAGTTTTGCACATGCAGAATACTCGGGTTAAACTTGACGAGCCTAGCATATGCAGATATGGCCTCGGAACACTGAGACTGAAAGGTCGAGCGTGAATCATGTAGTAGATATGATCAACATAGTGATGTTCACCATTGAAAACTATTCCATCTCACGTGATGATCGTACATGGTTTAGTTGATATGGATCATGTGATCACTTAGATGATTATAGGATGTCTATCTAAGTGGGAGTTCATAAGTAATATGATTAATTGAACTTTAATTTATCATGAACTTAGTACCCGATAGTATTTTGCATGTTTGTGTTGTTGTAGATAGATGGCCCGTGATGTTGTTCCATTGAATTTTAATGCGTTCCTAGAGAAAGCTAAGTTGAAAGATGATGGTAGCAATTACACGGACTGGGTCCGTAACTTGAGGATTATCCTCCCTCATTGCTGCACAGAAGAATTACGTCCTGGAAGCACCGCTAGGTGACAAACCCGCTGCCGGAGCAACGCCAGATGTTATGAACGTCTGGCAGAGCAAAAATGATGACTACTCGATAGTTCAGTGTGCCATGCTTTACGACTTAGAACAAGGACTCCAATGACATTTTGAACGTCATGGAGCATATGAGATGTTCTAGGAGTTGAAGTTAATATTTCAAGAAAATGCCCGGATTGAGAGATATGAAGTCTCCAATAAGTTCTATAGCTGCAAAATGGAGGAGAATAGTTTTGTCAGTGAACATATACTTAGAATGTATGGGTACCACAACCACTTGACTCAACTGGGAGTTAATCTTCCCGATGATAGTGTCATTGACAGAGTTCTTCAATCACTGCCACCAAGCTACAAGAGCTTCGTGATGAACTATAATTTGCAAGGGATAGATAAGACGATTCCCGAGCTCTTCGCAAAGCTAAAGGCTGCGGAGGTAGAAATCAAGGAGGAGCATCAAGTGTTGATGGTCAACAAGACCACCAGTTTCAAGAAAAAGGTTAAAGGGAAGAAGGGGAACATCAAGAAGAACGGCAAGCAAGTTGCTGCTCAAGTGAAGAAGCCCAAGTCTGGACCTAAGCCTGAGACTGAGTGCTTCTACTGCAAAGGGACTGGTCACTGGAAGCGGAACCGCCCCAAGTATTTGGCGGAGAAGAAGGATGGCAAAGTGAAAGGTATATTTGATATGCATGTCATTGATGTGTACCTTACTAATGCTCGTAGTAGCGCCTGGGTATTTGATACTGGTTCTGTTGCTCATATTTGCAACTCGAAACAGGGGCTACGGATTAAGCGAAGATTGGCTAAGGATGAGGTGACGATGCGCGTGGGAAATGGTTCCAAAGTCGATGTGATCGCTGTCGGCACGCTACCTCTACATCTGTAGGATCAAAAGTATGTCTAGAGGGGGGTGATTAGACTACTTGACCAAATAAAAATCTAGCCTTTTCCCAATTTTAGTTCTTGGCAGATTATAGCAACAAAGCACAAGTCAAGCAATCAACCTACACATGAAATTCTAAGAGTATAGCAGCGGAATGTAAAACAATTGCATATGAAGGTAAAGGGATGAGTTTGAGGGAGCAAACGCAATGTTGACACGGGGATTTTTTATCCATGGTTCCGATAGGTGGTGCTATCGTACATCCACGGTGATGGAGACTTCAACCCACGAAGGGTAACGGTTGCGCGAGTCCACGGAGGGCTCCACCCACGAAGGGTCCATGAAGAAGCAACCTTGTGTATCCCACCATGGTCGTCGCCCACGAAGGACTTGCCTCACTAGGGTAGATCTTCATGAAGTAGGCGATCGCCTTGCCCTTACAAACTCCTTAGTTCAACTCAGCAATCTTGTTGGAGGCTCCCAATTGACACCTAGCCAATCTAGGAGACACCACTCTCCAAGAAGTAACAAATGGTGTGTTGATGATGAACTCCTTGTTCTTGTGCTTCAAAATGATAGTCTCCCCAACACTCAACTCTCTCTCATAGGATTGGATTTGGTAAAAAGGAGATTTGAGTGGAAAGCAACTTGGGGAAGGCTAGAGATCAAGATTTATGTGGTTGGAATGGAATATCTTGACCTCAACACAAGTGTAGGTGGTTCCCTCTCAGAAAATATGTTTTGGAAGTGTAGGCATGTTCTGATGGCTCTGTCCATGAATGAAGAGTGGGTGGAGGGGTATAAATAGCCTCCACACAAAATCTAACCATTACACACAAATCACCAAACTCGGTGGGACCGAATCATGAAACTCAGTCAGACCGATTTAGTTCAAAATGTGAACGTTAGGATTCTCGGTGGGACCGACATGTCAACTCGGTGGGACCAATTTCGTTAGGGTTAGGGCATAACGTAATCTCGGTGAGACCGATTACACAAACTCGGTGAGCCCAATTTTGGTAATGGACTAACAAAGAGTTGGTCAGGCAAACTCGGTGGGACCGATTCGCTCATCTCGGTTGGACCGAAGTGTTACGAAAGGGAAACAGAGAGTTTACATTGCAATCTTGGTGGGACCGGTCGCGCATCTCAGTTTGACCGAAACGTTATGAAGGGAAATAGACAGATTACAATCCCATCGCGGTGAGACGAGATCCCTATCGGTGAGACCGAAAAGACTAGGGTTTCTGGCAGTGGCTATGACAACTGAACTCGGTGGCGCCGGATAGAAAATTTCGGTGGGGCCGAGTTTGACTTTTGGTTTGGGACATATGTGGATGTGAGAAAGTAGTTGAGGGTTTTCAAGCATATCACTAAGCACTTTGAGCAAGCAAGCCATTAGGCAACACCTCATCCCCTCTTAATAGTATTGGCTTTGCCTATGGACTCAATGTGATCTTGGATCACTTAAAATGAAAATATGTAGAGTCCTGAGCTTTGAGCTTGAGCCAATTCTTTGTCCTTAGCATTTTGAGGGGTCCACTTTTCTCATCCATGCCATGCCAATCATTGAGCTTTCCTGAAATGTTTATCTTGAAATAGCATTAGCTCAATGAACTATATGTTGTTAGGAATTACCAAAACCACCCAGGGATAGTTGCACTTTCAATCTCCCCCTTTTTGGTAATTGATGACAACACATAGATCAAAGCTTCGACAAATGATAAATGAGATTGAAAAGACATTGTCGCTTTGAGAAGTATATGATAAGCAAGAGCTCCCCCTAAATTTGTGCATTATTTAAAATTTACTTCTGAATGCAAATGCACAATCGATTAGGATCATGGGTTACTCTTCCATGTCACATACATCTTGGTGGAAAGCTTAAAATGATAGAGATTAAAAGCGTGCACTCATCACCAAGCAAGTGAATGATCATATAAGGAATGTAAAGGATAGCATCATTCAATCAAACATTAATGTAGCATATGATCAACCACATGATCAACAAGTATCTCACAAGTAGCTCACACAAGCACACAATAAAGAAGTTCAACCAAAATAGCAAGAGAGATAAAAGAACAACACTCTCTCTCGAAGCCTATGATCTATAAATTTTTCTCCCCCTTTGGAAACAAGTTACCAAAAAGTTCAAAAATTCATAGTGCTAAACGACTCTCAGGATTGATCTTCGGGAGGTGGTGTAGAGAGAACTCCAAGGATGAAGGCTTCCGATGAAGTAGTTGGAGCTGATGGAGTGGGTGCTGGAGGTGGAACTGGAGTTGTAGCTGCTGGTGCTGATGTTGTAGTTCTAGTGTCTGTCACTGGCACTGCAGCAGATCTTGGACCTCGTGGCACTCGCTTGAAAGCATCAGTAGTAGACTTGTCCTTCCTCTCCTCTGCTTCATCCTGTATTTGCTCAACTGAAGTTTGGATCTCAGTTACCTTGACATCCAGATCATAGAACTTCTGCTCAACGATCCTCTCCAAACTCTCCTGGTTCTTAGTCAGGGTGGCCAAGCCCTTCTCAATCCTCAGGGTGGATTGGATCATATATCCAAGTTGATCTTGTTTGGATTTCAAGAACACTTGAGATGCCTCTTCAACAGTTGGCATCTTTGCAGCTTTCTCTGCCTTTGCCTTCTCTCTCTTCTCATGTGCATGAGCTGAAGATGGTTCATTTTCATCCATCACCACGGTGTTGTCTTCAAAATCAGGATAGATGGGCAGGTGCTCCTTGTCCAAAAGTTATGTGCCTATGCCCATCTTTGAGTTAATGAGCTCTTGAATTTGTGGAGCATACCCACAACTTCTCTTCTGATCGGCAGCAGTCCTCTTGATTGTCTCAACAATCAAACTCATGACCTTGAACTTCTATGGAACATCAAATATGTGCAGCAAGTTTATAGCATGTCCTATGATCATCTTGTGATCACCTGACTTGGGTAGCAGTGTGTGCCTCAGAATCCAGTTTATGGTAGGTAGACCAGACAACAGGTAATGGACAGATCCAAACTTGTGTGTATCCAAAGCAGCATCTGAGATCTCCTTATACATGCATGTTGGCCATAGTGTTGTGGTCTTTATTCTTCTCTGCATAAATGTCCAAGTCATCCTCACTTTCTTTTGGAGCATTGATCAATTGAGCCCATTCATCAACAGACGACTGGTACCTAGTACCCTCAGACATCCAAATGATCTTCCCATCTGGATAGAAATGGGCAGTGGAGGAGAACTGCATGATCAGCTCATCATTCCACTTGGTGAGCTTTTGTGCAACGAATGCATCAACTCCACATGCCTTAAAACTGTCATACACTCTAGGATAGTGATCTTCATTCTTCTAGATGTACTCCCAGTCTACCCATCTCATATCACACACAATGGGCTTCTTGTCAAGCAACACTGTTTCAGAAGTCCTGTTGTTCCTTAGTGTGAAACATGTAGTCCACAGCAGTTCTTCTCTTGATAGCATATGGATCACACTCTTTCCATAGTCTCAATCCTGCATCCTTCCTGATTTTCATGTTTTCTGCAACTGGATGTGCATCATTGTGGTCAGGAATCTTGGGTTTCGGCTTCCTTAGCACTTGAGTTTCATCTTCTTCAGCAGCTTCAGGCACTGGGGCCTTGTTCTTTTCCTCAGCAGAAATGTTTCTAGTGCTTCTCTTGGGCTTCTGAGCTGGAGCAGCTGCCTTGGGAGCAGCTTTGGGCTTAGATGGAGCAGCCCCTGATCTGATTGCATCTCCCATGATCTTTTGAGATTTGGGTGCTGGTGCAGCATCCTCTTCCTCTTCATCATCATCTCTCATAATTGATGATCTGCCAAGTACTCTGGCATTGGTCTTCTTAACCCTTTCCTTCCTTTTCTTGCCTTCTCCAACTGCCTCTTCAGATGGCTTGGAGGTTTCAGCAGTGGATGCTCTACCCTTAGACATGGGGACTCTCTTTGCTGGTGCCTTCTTATGCATCCCTGGCTTGACTGTAGCAGCTGAGCCATACTCCTTTTTCAGCACCTTTTCCTTGGAGCCGACTTCTTCCTCAACAGCCATATAATCCTCATCATCTGAATCTAAGGTCTTCTTCTTTCTTGTTCTGGTGGCTGCCTTTGGCAAGTTACTTGGTGTGCTCCTGCTGCCATCATCAGATTAACTGGAGGGACTAGTGCCCTCACTCAGTTGAACCTACTCCTCAGACTTGCCTGGCTATCACTTTGGTCAGACATTGTGCAGTTAAACTGTCAGCAGACCTTGTGAATAGATTATAGATGAGGTAGAGTAGATGAGCATCACAGAGTACAGGAGTTTTGCAAAACAATTGACTCAAAAACTTAGTTTTAGTTCTTCATAGAATGCATTTCGGATCTACCGATTTGTAAACTCGGTGATACCGAAGCAGTTTTTGGAACCTAAACTAGTGAACTCGGTCAGACCGAGTCACAGTTCGGTGGCACCGAGACTGCTAGGGTTTCAAAGAGAATTGAACTCGGTCACACCGATTTGTAATTTTCGGTCAGACCGAAAACGTGTGAAAATCGGTGAGACCGATTTCTACAACTCGGTCGGTCCGAGATGAATTCGGCGGAGACCTAACCATAAATTTTCAAATCAAAACTAATCTATGGGATGTTTTCGCTGGACAGGATGATTTCATTTTTGAAAAGAATCATGGCAAAGCAATGTGCTAAGAATCAGAGTTAAGGATTAGCACAATGATAAAGTCCGTACCCTAGTTCGGCGACGAACTTGCTACGGCGGCAACGGCGGTGAAGATTTCCATTGACGGCGGCGGAGACCAGCGGCGGGAGGTTGCTGGCGACGAGAGGACGATCCGGAGACCCGAGGAGGCAGAGTGGGTTATGCGCGGGCGAGGAGGTTCGAAAAAATTTCCAAATTTTGGCCCGTCGGTATATATAACCTGACCCTGTCGGTGTGACCGAATGGAACGACTCGGTGGCACCGAGATGCAAAACTGCAAGCAGTTACTGCAACTCGGTGTGACCGAAAGGCTCTAATTGGTTGCACCAAGATTGAAAACCCTAGATCAACTTAGTGACTCGGTAGGACCGAAAAGGATGAATCGGTCAGACCGAGATGCACAAAGAGGTTTTGGAGGTTTAAGTCTATGACGAATCGGGAACTCCAATTGCTCCTCACACAGAGTGGTTCGAATCTGACATGTTCAAACTTTGTGATGTATGTGACACCCCAAAATTTCAACCTTATTTTATTAATTAAAATTTTGCCAGGAAATTTAAACTTTTATTTTCTAGATTTTCTTTTGATTTCAGAGCCATTCTTTTCCCTATTATTATGGAGTTTTTACCCCAAGTGAAAACTTACCAAATATATTATTGGACTTGTTTGCCCCTTCAAGAAAGACATTCCTATTATCAGTGGATTTATTTGCATAACTATTTCTCTCTGAGCTTTTTTCCTTAAAGTGATTTTTCATTGGTTTTGGAGCTCTTTTTGAACTACAACCATTTGATAAATTTATCTAAAATTCCAACCAAAATTCGGAGATGTCATGTGATGTTTTTAAATCACTTTTATGCAAAAATATCTTTTATTCATGGGATATTATGAGCTCTACCCCAAGTTTTCAAATCTGGTCCAGTGGGCAATTTTGCACTACAACCTATTTAAATATTTCTTTAAAACTTCCACCAAAATTATGGGATGTTAATAGGAGTATATTATTCAACTTTATGCAAAAACCCCAGTGATGTTCTTTGAAAAATTTGAGTGAATCAACCTCGGTTTCATTCTGGTCCAACTTGATGATTTGTACTGCAACCCTATTCATTCTTGCTCTAGTAGCCATGAGCTTTTTCCTACTTAAAGAACACCCTGCTAAACCCTTAAGTCCCGGAGAGTAGACCCATTGGAGTACTTTTAGTCCATGAAACTATGCCCTTTTCTTTCTGTCCAGAATTGGTTTTCTCAAGAACTTGCACTAACAAGTTCTTGCTTTTGACAAACTAACCTTACCACCCTCTGTATCATCTAAAGAGACACTCGTCTGGAGCTTTTGGCCACCCCAAGAGTTGCCTAGATGCACATGGCATTCTGTCAAACACCTTGAGTGCATGCAGAGTTTTGGCATGATCTTTAGTCTGCATTATGGACTTGACCCCCTGACCCAACCAACATGTCCACTAAGCTCTTAGCTAACCCTAACCCAGGCCTGCTAATCCCCAGCCTCATCCTAATCCTCTAGCATCCTCTGGCATTGCGTCGAGCACATAGCGTACGTGCTCTAGGCGTGCCCAGCGCGCACGTTTTGCACGCGCGCGCACTGAGCCGCCGCGTCTCGCTGCCGCCTGCCCCATGCTCGTGCTGCACCCTGGCCACTCGCAGCCAGCGCCCTGACTCCTCCCTCGCCGCAGAGCCGCCCTGGCCCCTCCTCCTGGCGCCCCACAGCGCCACCGACGCTAGCCGCCGATGGTCACAACAGGCCACTGCTGTAGACGGCGCCGCCCGAGCCGCAGCAGCGCGCCAGCTGCCCCCTTGAACAGCCCGAGCCTATCCTCAAGCCTGTCTGCTAGTGCTCGTCGTCGCCACTTCGCCCTGGCCACTACAGAACGGCGGTTCGCCGTCGTTCTTATCCAACGCCGCGGAACCGGCCTCGTTGCACTATAAAAGGACCCCCGAGCTTGCCTAGGCCCTCAGGCAACCTCAAGCCAGCCCTCTGGAGCTCCCCTAGCCCGCAATCGACGGCGGGAGGCCGTCTCCCCCATCTCCGGCCAGTACAGCCGCCGCCGCCCTCTGATCCATTCAGTCGCAACCAAAGCCTCCCCCACCCCTCCAGAGCCACCGTCCCCTTCCCCTCGATATTACGAAGCCACCCAAGCCCTCAGCTGTGACGGGGAACCACCGCAGCCCAGAACCCCAATTCCACCCGAAGCTTCCTCCGCCGCGGAGCTCACCGCCGGCGACTCCCTTCACCCCCGCTGACCCAACAACCACCGGGAGGACCGCCCGGTCTGGAGGATCCATCCCTACCCTCCGGAGCCTGCGAGAAGCCGCTGTTCGACGGCGTTGATCGCCGGAGCCCCGCATCGGCTCGGACAGAGGAAGAAGGAGGCGGGGAACGACTGGTCAAACCTGACCAGTGGGCCCCCTGGACCCACTATCAGTGACCCAAGCCGGCCCGCGTGGTTTTAAGTGGAAGCGCAAAATCCTAAAGTACGTCTCCCCTGCTTCAAAAGCGTATTCTCATTGAAACGTTTTCTTTTTTCTGTTTTATTTTAAAATCAGAGTTTGACTGAAACTTTGACTGGCTATATCTTTTTAAATATAAATTCAAATGACTTGATTCTTTTTCTGTTGTTTCCCAAATATTGTCTAGTTTATTTTCATATTTATTTCAAAATTTTCCAAAAAACTTTTTTGTACTGTTTTTAAAGTATGTGTTAATTCAAATTTATTTAAAATAGGATTATGGAGAGGGAGAAGAAAACTTTCAAAAATTTTGGAATGCACCCTGCCTCTCCACAACTTGAAGGCAAGCATTCTGAACCCTGGCATAATATTGTCTTGCGTTGTTGATACGGTTGCAACCCCATCTTGTCTCGGAGATTTCGTTATTCTATGCGATGATACAATCATAATCATAGTGCATATTGATGATTTCATACTGTTGGCATTTGATATGTTTGTGATAGAAATCCCCCTCATATGCCTCTCATGCCTACCGAGAAGGATCCGGGAAAGCCTCTGTCTTGGGTAGACACAAGCTTGTCCCTCGTTGAGACGATTATGACCGGTGGGGCATGGGGAGGTATGATGAGTGGTGGTTCTGTCTGATGGATGTGAAATATAATTCTTGATCTAACCATGCAGGAATGCTTAAACCTCCTGAGTCGGCCATAGATCGAGTCTTGTTCCAGTAACCCCCATACTTGTTTCGTGCTGCCACTTGTCCCTGCCGTAGGTAGGGTACGGTTCAGTAAGTTGTCAACCCCTGTCCTAGCACACACCGTACAGAGATGCCATGGTGGAAGATACCGGCTGCATCCGGTAGGCATGCCACCTGGTCCGGGGGCATGGGTGTTTCCGGTTGGGACCAAGAGGGGGGCACCCCTTAGAGCGCGCGATATAAATTTGATCCCATGCTAAGCGAGGTTGTAGCCTTCCCACTTAGAGTTTCGCTTGACAGGTGTTGTGGGTGATTCCAGACACCGGTAAGTTAAGCTGGTGTGTGCGGTCAGGTGTGTTTTCGAATGAAAGACCGTAGACGGAATTAGTCCCGATGGACTAAAGGAATCCGTTGCTAGTGGGTAAAGAGTACACCCTCTGCAGAGATATTATACCTATTCGAATAGCCGTGTCCATGGTTAAGGACTACAGTCTGGGATGGGTCAAGTGTCGGTCTTAGTGTCGGTCTTCGGAAGAAAACTACTAAACCAGAACATTGATTATGACCTGTGACATATGATGATTATGATTATTATTATTATTGTGGACTAATCAATTGTATTATTTGAAATTAGTGAGTATCCCTGGGACGGTTCCACCTCCTGGATATTCACTGTGATTATTTTTATATATAAGCCCTTTATGTGGTGTCGCTCAGACGCCCGACTGTGGCATGCTTGTTATTTCATTTACTTATAAGCCCTTTATGTGGTGTCGCTCAGACGCCTGACTGTGGCATGCTTGTCATTTAATTTACTTATAAGCCCTTTATGTGGTGTCGCTCAGACCCCCAACTGAGGCATGCTTCATATTATTACCCTTTTGAGGCGTCGCTTCAGACACCCGATCGGTGATTTCCATTTCTACTCCCTGATTGTTTACTCATGTTTTATTTGAATGATCTGGTTGCGTGCATCATGAACCTTATTTCATAACTGACGAAGTGATCATAGAATATTTCAAAACATGATTATCAGTGGCTATATTATACCTGTGTTCTTAATGTTTGCGAGTACATTCAAAGTACTCACTGGCTTGTCCCTGGCTATTGTCTTGGCCAGATTTCATGCGTGGAGAGGAGCTTTGTGATGACAGCCTCGGAACCTGTGCAATGTGTCGGAGTAAATAGCCATGGGTAGCCTAGCCGGCTTCCCCTAGCCCTTCTAAAAAAACTACAAGCCCGTCCGGCTCTCAAGAATCCAAGACGTGGGGCCGCCTTCCCCTGGCCGGCTGTTATCCAGGCCGGCTTTCGGGAGGCGGCCCGAATTTAGCCCTCACGAAGCCGGCCGCGAGAAGGCCGACTCCAAGAAGCCGGCTCCCATAAAGAGGTCAAGACCGTACCCTCAAAGTTTGCATCTACCTAGCGGCGATGAGGTGGGGCGTGGCTACAGTGAGGCCTGCCGCCCCCGAATCCCGGAGCATGACCGGCATAGTGCGCCGTACGGGCGACCACAACCCGCCCGGCGCAACACTGTTGCCATGGCGACCCTGACGCCATCCACAACGGACTACCAGCATGGCCCACGGGTGGTGGGTCCCTTCAGGCAGAGAGGCCCCGAAGGCGGCCACGCCTCCCCCAGTTGGCCCAAGACAGAGCCGGCTCCCCGCAGCCGGCTTGCCATCTTCCTCGAAGGAGACGCCCCATTAAGGAGACAAGACACGGTAAGGCTACAGTCATCGCCCGCCAGGCGACGGTACTGTAGCCACGCTTACCACGACAAGGCCCATGTCATCAGAATAAGGGCAACAGTAACCAGCCGCCGACTAGGCCCTGACAAGTGGGGCCTGCCTGTCGGCCAAGGATCTGGCAGCCGGCGGGACCCACCAGTCGGCGAGCCCCAGCGGTCGGCGCGGAAGTCGGCGAGCGCTGTCACAGACGCCTGGGCCCCGCGCCCAGTCAGATTACCATTGTACCCCCGGGGGGTTGGCCTATATAAGCCCCCCGGGGCACCCATGCAAAGGGTTCGACCCCTAGCTAGATTTAGACACCATAGGAGGATAAGAAGCAGGCCAGCCGACCCTTATTCCTCCTCCCACCGAACAGCTCAAGGAGCATTGTGTAGTTACTCATCCTTCTAGTGATCATGCGGAGACCCCGCAGAGCAGCAGTAGGGGTGTTATCTCCACGGAGAGCCCCGAAGCTGGGTAAGATCCGCCGGCGTGCATGTCTTCGCCTCATCCCATTTCCAGGCACCGGCGATGTCTTACTGGCTCCCACAATCATAAGCCACCCGTTGGCATATGTCGCACCTACCACCCGACATTGGGAGCCCACCGTGGGGCCAGGTGCACCGTCGTCCGGAGACCTGTTCTGGACGGGAACCCTCTTCCTCCCCAGCGAGCATAGCCAGCCCGGCACGCCCGATGGCGCTTGCCACGACGCGCTGCAAGGCGTCACCAGCATCTGCGCGGCGAGCAGCCTCGCCGATCTCCTCGACGAAACCCGCATCTCCGACGAGCTCGTCTCCGATGCGGGCACCGACCACCTCGCCAACCTCCTCGGCCAGCTCCATGTCTCCAGCGAGCCCGCTGCGGATCTGGAGTCGGTTGGCTCCACCGACCCGATGCCTGTCGACTCCGACACGGCCTCCTTTGACACCTTCCCCGCCAACATCGCGATCTACAACGACCCGCTTCCTCGGACCGACGGCCGCGATACTGTCACCACCGAGGTGATGGTCATCGGCCATGGCGGCCCGGCCGACGAGAGCGCCCACGACGCCCCGCACGCGGCGGCCCACGACTTGTCCGTCCCCCTCCCGGCTGATGCCGACGACGAAGCACTGGAGGCACGCCGCCTTGCCCTCCTCGTGGAGGGCCGGAGGCTGGCTTCCGTGAGACGCCTCACTGAGGCTTACCAGCGCGAAGCTGACCGCGCCGCCTTCGGCACGCCGGCCCCGGGTGGGCCCAGCCAGGCCGGCGTCGTCAAGCAACGCGGTGCCGTCATCGCCGACACGCTGGTAGTCGGTCGCCTGGTCTATGCCACTCCGCTCGAGAACCTGCGCGCCGCCCAGGCGGCTGTGGATGAGTTGGACGGCTTGGAGGCCGAAGAACTCCCCCACATGACCCGGCGCATCCAGCAGCTGATTGACGCGGCCGCGCAGCGGCATGAAGCTGATGCCCGCGTGGGAAGCCCTCCCCCGCGCCGAGATCACGGTGCGACATCCCGGACGCCGACTACGAGCAACACCCGCGCGCGGCGTGAAAGAGAGCCGGCGGCCAGCCGAAGCCGGACCCGAATCTCCATCGAGTGAGACGCGGACGGCCATCCCCGAGCCATGGAATGACGGGGCGACCCGCCTCCGCCTCGGCCCCGTGGAGAGAGATATCCCACCCCACCGCCAGTGGCGCACCCGACTCTCAGCGGCCGACTAGGTCGCCGTGAAGGAGTCGGCGAGAACGACGCCCGCCATCGGATCGACCGCCTAGCGCGATCCCTGGCGCTAGAAGAGGAAGACGATGTCGGCCCGCCTTGTTTCGGCCCCCGCATCCGCGACGAGCCTTTCCCCAAAGGGTTCTCGCTCCCAAGAGACACGCCCAAGTACAACGGCTCCGTGAAGCCAGAAGATTGGCTGATCGACTACTCTACGGCGGTCAGCATAGCCAACGGCAACCGGCGCGTTGCCGTGAAGTACGTGCCCCTCATGCTGCAAGGCACGGCGCGGACCTGGCTCAACAGCCTCAAGCCTCTCAGCATCAACAGCTGGCTAGACTTCACCGAAGCTTTCATTCGCAACTTCACCAGCACCTACAAGCGGGCTCCCAAGCCTAGGCAGCTCTCCCTGTGCGTACAGGGCCCAGCCGAGTCCACTTGCGACTACCTTACGCGTTGGGCCGAGCTCCGCAATTCTTGCGAAGGGGTGCACGAGGTGCAAGCCATCGAATACTTCACTGCCGGGTGCCGAGAAGGCACCCTCCTCAAGCACAAGCTCCTCTGCGACGAGCTAACTACCCTCGACGAGCTTCTGGACATAGCCGACAAATACGCCACCGCCGACTCTTTGATGAAGACCGAGCTCCGGGTAGACACGTTCGGGAAAGTGCTCAACCCGGCGCCCAAGACGCCGGCAGGGGATTCCGGCCGACGCCCACACCCGAACGATCACAAGCGCAAGGGCCCTGCGTCGCCTCCCGCCAGTCAGCAGGTGGCCACGGTCGAAGACGCGCCGCCTGAAGGGTGGCCTGCGCCCAAGAAGCCCAAGGGCGGGCGGCCAGCTTGGCAGCCGGCTTTCTCCTACGAGCAAACTCTTGATGCCCCTTGCAAGTTCCATAGCGGCGCGAAGCCGTCCAACCACACAACCCGGAAGTGCCATTGGCTCACCCGAATCTCGAAGGGCGAGGGGCTCGCGCCGCCTCCGCCTACCGGCCCGCCGCCTCCAGCTCCGCCGCCTCCGGCCGCTCGGCCCGCAGTCGGGGCCGTCCATGACGAGTTCCCCGACGAGCAAGCGACCTACATCGTCTTTACAAGCCAGCTCAAAGACCGGCGCGGCAAGCGCCGAGAGCACCAGGAAGTCAGCGTGGTCGCTGCCAACCCCGCCGGACACATGCATTGGTCAGAGAAACCCATCAGCTGGAGCCGGGCCGACCACCCAGAGGTGATGCCGTCTCCCGGCTCTTATGCGTTGGTCCTAGAATCCACCCTCGTGACGGACAGATGCGCCGCCCGCTTCTCCCGCGTGCTGATAGACGGCGGGAGCAGCATCAACATCCTGTACCGTGATACCCTGGAGAAGCTAAATGTCAAGACGAAGCAACTCGTGCCAACCCGGACGGTGTTTCATGGCATCGTACCCGGCTTGTCCTGCGCCCCCATTGGCAAGATCAAGATTGATGTCCTCTTTGGGGACAAGGAGCATTTCCGCCGGGAAGCGATTTGGTTTGAAGTGGTGGGCCTAGAGAGCCCCTACCATGCATTGCTTGGCCGACCTGCCTTGGCCAGGTTCATGACGGTTCCCCACTATGCATACCTCAAGATGAAGATACCGAGTTCCAAGGGCGTCATCACCATAGCCGGCGATTACAAGAAGTCCTCCGAGTGCGCTACAGCCAGCAGCCGGCTGGCCGAGTACCTTGTGATCGCCGAAGAGAAGAAGATATTGGACCGGGTCGTGGCCATGGCCAGCAAGCAGCCGAACCAGTCCCCCAACTCCAAGGAGTATGATGCCCAAGGATCTTTTCAGCCGGCCAAGGAAACCAAGAAGATACCCCTTGACCCCGAGCACCCCGAGAGGTTTGCCGTCATCGGGGCAAGCCTGAATAGCAAATAGGAAGGCAAGCTCGCCGATTTCCTCCGTGAGAATCGGGACATCTTCGCATGGTCCCCCAAGGACATGCCGGGTGTTCCGAAGGATTTCGCCGAGCACAAACTACACGTCCGAGAGGACGCAAAGCCGGTCAAGCAGCCGCTCCGCCGACTATCAGAGGAAAAGAGAAGGATTGTAGGGGAGGAGATAGCCCGGCTTCTGGTAGCCGGCTTCATTATGGAAGTCTTTTTTCCAGAGTGGCTTGCCAACCCGGTCCTCGTGCTAAAGAAGAACAAAAAGTGGCGCATGTGTATAGACTACACAAGCCTCAACAAGGCCTGCCCTAAAGATCCCTTCGCCCTGCCAAGGATTGACCAAGTGATAGACTCCACGGCCGGATGCGAGCTGTTGAGTTTCTTGGATGCTTACTCAGGATATCACCAGATAAAACTAGATCCGGCCGACCGCCTGAAGACCGCCTTCATCACGCCATTTGGAGCCTTTTGCTACCTGACTATGACATTCGGCTTGAGAAATGCCGGTGCCACTTTTCAGCGTTGCATGCAGAAGTGCCTCCTCAAGCAACTCGGCAGAAACACTCACGTCTATGTGGACGACATTGTGGTGAAGACGGAGAAGCGCGGCACCTTGCTGGAAGACCTCAAGGAAACATTTGAGAACCTGCGCCGTTTCCAAATCAAGCTCAACCCCGAGAAATGCGTGTTCGGAGTGCCAGCCGGCCAGCTCCTAGGCTTCCCGGTCTCCGAACGCGGCATCGAATGCAACCCAGTGAAGATCAAGGCCATCGAGAGAATGGCGATCCCCACCAGGCTGCGAGAAATCCAGAAGTTCACCGGATGCCTGGCCTCCTTGAACCGCTTCATCAGCCGGCTTGGAGAGAAAGCTCTCCCCCTCTACCGCCTCATGAAGAAGAGCACTCACTTCGAGTGGAACGACCAGGCCGACCAAGCTTTTCACGAGCTGAAGAAGATGCTGGCCACGCCGCCTGTCCTAGAGGCGCCGACTGAGAAAGAGCCCATGCTCCTTTATATTGCCGCAACCAGCCGGGTGGTCAGCACCGTCATCATAGTCCAACACCCAGAAGAAGGCCGAGCACAGCCGGTCCAGAGGCCGGTGTATTATTTGAGCGAGGTGCTGTCCGCCTCAAAGCAGAACTACCCGCACTACCAGAAGATGTGCTAAGGCGTGTACTTCACCGCCAAGAAGCTGAAGCCCTACTTTCAAGAGCATCCTGTCACAGTCGTATGCACCGCCCCGCTGGCCGAGATCATAGGCAGCTGGGATGCATCCGGCCGGGTGGCGAAATGGGCCATCGAGCTGGCCCCTTACACGATCTTCTACCAGCCCCGCACCGCCATGAAGTCCCAAGCACTGGCCGACTTCCTCGTCGACTGGGCCGAGACCCAGTACCTGCC
Organism: Triticum urartu; assembly: GCF_003073215.2. Lineage (NCBI taxonomy): Eukaryota > Viridiplantae > Streptophyta > Magnoliopsida > Poales > Poaceae > Triticum > Triticum urartu. The sequence goes on along the minus strand of NC_053028.1, from coordinate 653,430,139 downwards.
GCCGGCTCCCGACTCCACCCATTGGCGCATGCACTTTGACGGGTCCAAGATGCGCACCGGCTTGGGAGCTGGCGTCGTCCTTACCTCTCCCAAAGGTGACAAGCTTAGATACACGCTGCAGATCCACTTTGCTGCCTCCAACAACGTGGCCGAGTACGAGGCGCTCATACACGGGCTCCGGCTTGCCAAAGAACTCGGCATTCGCCGGATCCTATGTTATGGCGACTCGGACTTGGTAGTCCAGCAATCATCCGGCGACTGGGACGCCAAGGACGCAAATATGGCAAGCTACCGCTTCCTGGTTCAACAACTCAGCGGATACTTTGAAGGATGTGAGTTCCTCCACGTACCGCGAGCCGACAACGAGCCAGCCGATGCCCTGGCTCGAATAGGCTCCAGTCGGCAAGCAATACCAACCGGCGTCGCTCTACAACGCCTCCTCAAGCCGTCCATCAAGCCGTCTCCAGAGTCCGACTCCATCTTCGTACCGCCTGACCCCGACGTGGCCGGGTCCGGCTCGAAGAACCAAGCAAGCGCCCCCGGGAGTTCAGTAGTTGGCCCAGGGACTTCAGTAGCCGGCTCGGGGATTTCAGTAGCCGACTCGGGGACTGCCGCACCCGGCTCGGGGACTGCGGTAGCCGGCCCGGGGACTGCACCAACACAACAGCCGGCGGCCGACTCTAGCATTTCATCACCCAGCCCACCCACCCTGGTGGCAGTAGCCACATTGGCAGTAGGAGAAGTCGCAGCTCCGTCATGGGCTCAGTCCATCCTCAACTTCCTAGTAAACCAAGATTTGCCGACTAATGAAACAGAGGCGAGACAAGTCCAACGTCGAGCCGGAGCATACACAATCGTCAACGGAGAACTCGTCAAGCGCAGTGTCACTGGAGTCCTCTAGCGGTGCGTCGAGCAAGAGAAGGGCATTACAATCCTCAGAGACATTCACCAAGGAGAATGCGGCCACCATGCGGCGTCAAGATCACTCGTCGCCAAAGCTTTCCGGCATGGTTTCCTCTGGCCGACTGCTTTGGATGACGCCAAAGAATTAGTTAAACATTGCAAAGGCTGCCAGCTCTTCAGCTCCAAGCAACACATGCCGGCTTCGGCACTCAAGACCATTCCCCTCACCTGGCCCTTCGCCGTTTGGGGACTGGACATGGTGGGCCCATTCAAGACGGCGCGCAGTGGCATGACGCATTTGCTCGTCACCGTGGACAAATTCACCAAGTGGATTGAGGCAAAGCCGATCAAGAAGCTGAATGGGCCGACTGCGGTGACATTCATCGCAGACATAACAACTCGGTACGGCGTGCCACACAGCATCATCACCGACAACGGCACGAATTTTGCCAAAGGAGCCTTGGCATGATTCTGCGCAGTGCAAGGCATCCGGCTGGACCTAGCGTCCGTCGCCCACCCACAGTCAAACGGCCAGGTCGAGCAAGCCAATGGCCTCATCCTCTCCGGCATCAAACCCCGCCTGGTCGTGCCACTGGAGCGTTCGGCCGGCTGTTGGCTCGACGAGCTGCTGGCTGTCCTCTGGAGCCTACGCACTACCCCAAACAAATCAACCGGCTTCACTCCTTTCTTCCTCGTGTATGGCGCCGAGGCGATCATCCCAACTGACATCGAGTTCGACTCGCCCAGGGTAACCATGTACACGGAGGAGGAGGCCAAGGAAGCGCGAGAAGACGACGTCGACCTGCTGGAAGAAGGCCGGCTGTTAGCCCTCACCCGGTCTGCCATCTACCAGCAGGGATTGCGCCGCTACCACAGTCGGAAGGTCAGGCCAAGATCTTTCCAAGAGGGCGACCTTGTGCTCCGGCTGATCCAGCGAACAGCCGGCCAGCACAAGCTCTCGGCCCCTTGGGAAGGCCCCTTCGTCATCAGCAGAGCTCTAGGCAACGACTCCTACTACCTAATTGACACGCAGAAGCCCAAGGCACGCAAGAGAGACGACTCCGGCAAGGAGTCGGAATGACCATGGAACGCCAACCTCCTTCGAAGATTTTACAATTGAAATGTAGTATGTATCACGCTAACTTTTGTATTAAGTATGAGACAAATAGGCCCCCCGAGGAGGGCTCGGGGACTGCCATCTTTTATCTATGAATGAAAAGTATCATGCTTATGACCTTGTCATTTCATTTACTTGTTCCGTCCGGCACCGGGCTCGACTAGTCGGCCTGGGGACTGGCCGACTGGAGTTATATTAGAAGTCCTACCCGCAGCCAGAAAAGTAGTGTGCCGACACCCAGGCTTAGTTCTTGCCAAAGTCGCAGTTCGAAGAACCGGCTGTCCGGCTGGCAAGAGTCAAAAGCAGGAAAGGATGCGCACACGAAAAAAGGCTAGGGACCAACGGACTAATATAATAAAAGCCGGTTTGCCGCCTACCGCCGACCGAATACCAGAGTAGCCGGCCGGCCGGTTTCCATTCACTTCACTTCAATCCAAGAAAGCTCGAGTACTTGCCTCCCCAGAAAGGGAAGGCGGCAAAGGAAAAAGCCTAAGGATAAAAAGTGTACTCGAATGGAAACCAAACATGCACATAATAATATTTACATAAAGGACCTCTAAGAGGCCAGCATCCAACATAGTTTGATACACCCCCAGTGGGTGGAACTGCAAAAACCTAAAGATTGTTCAAAAGACAACAAGCAGGAAAAATAAGGACGGCAGGTCAAGCTGGCGGAGCTGCTGATGAGCTGGGCTGGTCGGTGGAGACGGTTGTGCCGGCTGAAGGAGCGGCCGGCTGGCAAACCTCGGCTTGATCGCCGCCTCCTGCAGAGGGCGCGCTCCCACGTGCCTCGTTGCTGGAGGCACGGTCAGCTTGAGGCCGGCCGGTTGTTCCACTAGCCGGCTCGACGTCTTCACCGTCCACTTCCTCGTCATCTTCGCCCTCATCGCTGGAGGCGATCTCCTCGGCCGAATCCTCGCCCACCGCCGGGTTCAGACTGAACCACTCCTCCGGCTGGGCAACGCCATCATCATTGATTTCAGGCGCGAAGACGCTGATGTCGGTGCACTCGGCGATCGTCGAGGCACGCTGGGCGATAGCCGGCCGCACTTCCTCCAGCTCCGCATCGGCCTCCAGCCGCCAAGTACGCAGCTGGTCTAGGTTCAGCCCTGGGCACCAGGCGCGAACGAACTCCAACGCTCGCCCGGCTCCAAGACGGGCCGCCGACGCCTTCCAAGCTTCAAAACGGCCGACTGCGACTTCCAGCCAGTCGGCGGTCCGGCTTGGGGTGCGGGGGATCGTCTCGCCGGGCCAGAGGGCGGCCAGAACCTGCGCCCCGGCACGTTGGAGCCGGCGAAGCATCCGGTGAGCCGGCTGCAGCTGCGCTTGGACGGCCAAGAGCTGTTCCTCCAGCGTCCGATTTGCGTCCGGCGCAATGTTAACTCCCGCCTGACGGTGCGCCTCGCGATGAGCCTCGATGGTTTGGGCGGCAAGGGCGGAGTAGCCGGGAAAGTAATCTGCACAAGAAAACGGGCAGCAGCACAAGTTAGGCCAAGACCCCAGGCGGCCAGGGGGCAGGAGAAGGGCGAGGAAGGCGGCTTACCATCAATCAAATCCTCGATGCGCCCGAAGCCTTCATCCAGCGCATGATGAGTCTCAGCCCAGCTCGCCGCCTCGGTCTCAAACTCTGCCTTCAGGGCGGCCTAGCTGTCCTGCGCCTTCTGCAGGGCCGCCTTGTGGCTCTCCTCCTGGTCGGCCAGCTTCTTGGCCAGGCGGTCGCGCTCCTGGACCAAGGCGGCGTACTCAGCGTCACTGGTGCGGAGGGTGGCCTGCGCCTCGCCGAGCTCCTTCCTCAAGTCGGCATTGGCCCCTGCAAGAACGAAAGACAAAAAGAAGAAACCAATAAGGGAAAGGTCGTCAAGGAAGATCCGACCCGACTGCTCAGCAGTCGGCCCGAATCTTGGGGACTACACCCAGTGGGTGCGCTGACGCGCCCCCGCAGGAGACAGACAAGCTCAAGCACTTACTTCGGCTATTGGCCAGATCGTCGGTTTTCCGACCCAACTCCTGAGCCTGGGAGTTGAAGGCGGCAGTGCGAGAGTTATGATATTCCTGGAAGTTCAGATAGAAAGCAAAAATAAGATGGTCGTCAAGAAAGATCCGACCCGACTGCTCAGCAGTCGGCCCGGATCTCGGGGACTACACCCAGTGGGTGCGCTGACGCGCCCCCATGGAAGAAATCAAGAGACTAGAGCGGTCAAGAACGAAAAACTTACCCGAATGGCGGCCCGCGTCGACAAGAACTCCTGGGTATATTGCTGCAGAAGGGCGGCCTGAGTTTGAAGCCGGCTCTGGACCTCTTGGGCCGCCACATTCAGCTCGCCAGTCCCCGCGCTGGGAGTCCACCTGGACGTGGCGGAGCTGGCCGCCTCCAAAGCTTCCGCCGACTGGCCGGCGCTCCCCACTGCGCGCTGACGCATCGCCGGTTGTACCTCGAGGCCAGCTCCAGCCTCCGGTACGCCCCCGGCCGGCTCCTCTGGCGCCGCCAACGACTGGCCGCCTTGGCCCGCTCCGGTTGGCGCTGCCGGCGGCGTCCTCCCCGCGAAGACCACGAAGAGCTCCTCCCGTTGCACCGGCGGTGGGTCTTGGACGATCTCCTCCGCCAGGGGCAATGGAGTGTCTGGGGCCACGGTTCGGAGGGGGATGGCGAGCAGCGGAGGCTGGTTGCGCAGGCCCTCTGCCTCCGTCTCCGCGATCGCCCGCTCCGCCTGGGCCTTGGCTGCCGCGTCGGCCCGCTCCTTCGCCGCCTGAGCGGCCTCCCGCTCCGCCGCCTCCCTCTCATCCCGCGCCTCGCGAGCGTTCCGCTCTATGGCTTCCATGAGGTCGGCGCGGGGATCCACGCGGCGGGGGCCTGAAGACCCTCCAATCGGCCCGACTACGGAGCCGCCTGGGCCCCGCTCAAGGGAAAGCGGCGCCCTGTCCAGAAAACAGAGAAAGGTCAGGAAGAATGATCGAACAGAAGAAAACAATAAAAGCATGCATACAAACGATCGATGACTTACGCCGAGACCTCCTGAGGCTGCTTCACCACTTTCCGAAAGCGGGCCGCCTTCGCGGCCGCCTCGTCTCATTTTGTCGCTGTGGCGGAGGCTTTGGACTTTTTCGGCCGACTGCCGAAGAGGGGCAACGCGGCCCGGCGCTTCTGTGTGCCGCCGCCAGCAGCCGGCACGGCGGACGAGCCCGCGCTTTGGCGGTCGGCCGCCTGCTGGCGACGCGGAACTTCTTCGGCTTCAGCATCATCCGGCCAGTCCTCGAAGCTGGCGGAGAGCCCTGTGCCTCCGGGTTCGATGTTTTCCCCCACGACGGCGCCTTCCATGGCGGCCGCTCCCAAGTCCGGGTCGTCAACGTCGTCCACCGTGCGGTCGGGGGCATACTGGCGTTCAATCCCTGCCGCCCCGGCCGGCGGTGGAAGAAGGGGGTTCTGCTCAAAAGAACCGACTGATCAGAAGTCGGCCGTCATGAAGCCGGCTGACGACAAAAAGAAGATAGAGAGGGAAGCTTACCATGGGCGGAGGATTGGCGTGAGAATACGGCGCCTTGCCGTATTGCCAGTCCCCGGCGAGCTTGCAGTTGGCGATGTAGTTGACCATGAGCGCCACCTCCGCATGCGGCATTTCCCATGTGCTCAGCCGGCTTGGGTCGAAGCGGCCGCTCATCTGACACATCATATGGGGCCGGCTTTGGAGAGGAAGAATCCGGCGCTCCACGAAGGCGGCCACCAAGTCGGCTCCGCGGAGGCCTTCCGACTAGATCATCACCCGGAGCCGGGAGACGGCGGCGTTCCCGGCCGGGGACAGGGACCTGGCCCGGAAGCTCCATGACGGCTGCCTCCCAGCCGGCGGGCCGGCTACGTAAGCCGGCAGGTTGACGTGGTCTCCTTGCGGGGCGACGTTCTTCACGTAGAAATACGACTTCTGCCAAACCTTCATCGACTGGATTAGGGGGATAGGCGGGAACGGATTGTTCTCGATTGACCTCCTCATGGCGATATAGGCCCCGCAGGGGGCAGGCACGCCTACGACGACGGTGCCGAGCTTGCTCTGGAAAAATTCTTCCCAGAGCTCCAATGTGGGGAGCACCCCCAAGAAGCCTTCGCAGAGTGAGACGAAGGCCGACAGCAGCATCACCGCGTTGGGCGTGAGGTGATGCGGCTGGAGGTTGTAGAACTCGAGGAAGGAGCGCAGAAATCCGCTCGCCGGAAGGCCGAAGCCGCACAGGCAGTGCGAGCGGAATACGACCCGCTCGCCCTCCTCCGGTGCCGGCGAGATCTCCTTCTCTAGCGCCAGGCGGACCTGCACGAGGCTGGCGTCGGGCCGGCGCCGGGTCTGGCGGAGGAACTCCACATGGTCGTCATGGACGTTGGAGCCGTCCCACGAGCTTGACAGCGCCATGAAGCAGGACGATGTGGGGGTGCTGCGATGGGAAGCTGCAACGGCGGCGAGAGGAAGAAGAAAGAAGACGAGGAGGGACGGAGCGGGGGAGAATGCGCGAACCTATGCCTCTCCCCCTCCTCCCCCTACTTGTAGGCTCGCGTGGCGGAGCCGAGGAGGCGCGGCGTGGGGGAACGACCCGTGTTTATTACGCCCTAATGGCGAGTTAAAAGTCGCCACAGGAAGGCGAGCGGTCCACCTGGGCCGTAGAAGATCAGCGCTCGGGCCGAGGCCAAGGAGTGGCGGGCCCGGGCCTGCGGCGGCGTCCCGTCACGTGCGTGCACTGGTGGGTTTCCGCCGCCACGTAGCCCACGGGAGGGCCCGCGGTCAGCACGCAGGTCAACCACCATCCCGTCTACAAGACACAGGAGCTCTCTGAAATCGGCCTACACCAGCAAAGCCGGCTCCTCAGGGTAAGAAGCTGACCAAGCCTCTCGTCCCTCTGCCCGCCTCGAAGCTCGATCAGCTTCGGGGACTACTGTCGGAGTAAATAGCCATGGGTAGCCTAGCCGGCTTCCCCTGGCCCTTCTGAAAAAACTACAAGCCCGTCCGGCTCTCAAGAATCCAAGACGTGGGGCCGCCTTCCCCTGGCCGGCTGTTATCCAGGCCGGCTTTCGGGAGGCGGCCTGACTTTAGCCCTCACGAAGCCAGCCGCGAGAAGGCCGACTCCAAGAAGCCGGCTCCCATAAAGAGGTCAAGACCGTACCCTCAAAGTTTTCATCTACCTAGCGGCGATGAGGTGGGGCGTGGCTACAGTGAGGCCTGCGGCCCTCGAATCCTAGAGCATGACCGGCATAGTGCACCGTACGGGCGACCACAACCCGCCCGACGCAACACTGTTGCCATGGCGACCCTGACGCCATCCACAACGGACTACCAGCACGGCCCACGGGCGGTGGGTCCCTTCGGGCAGAGAGGCCCCGAAGGCGGCCACGCCTCCCCTAGTCGGACCAAGACAGAGCCGGCTCCCCGCAGCCGGCTTGCCATCTTCCTCGAAGGAGACGCCCCATTAACGAGACAAGACACGGTAAGGCTACAGTCATCACCCGCCAGGCGGCGGTACTATAGCCACGCTTACCACGACAAGGCCCATGTCATCAGAATAAGGGCAACAGTAACCAGCCGCCGACCAGGCCCTGACAAGTGGGACCTGCCTGTCGGCCAAGGATCCGGCAGCCGGCGGGACCCACCAGTCGGCGGGCCCCAGCGGTCGGCGTGGAAGTCGGCGAGCGCTGTCACAGACGGCTGGGCCCCGCGCCTAGTCGGATTACCATTGTACCCCCGGGGGGTAGGCCTATATAAGCCCCCCTGGGCACCCATGCAAAGGGTTCGACCCCTAGCTAGATTTAGACACCATAGGAGGAGAAGAAGCAGGCCAGCCGACCCTTCTTCCTCCTCCCACCGAACAGCTCAAGGAGCATTGTGTAGTTACTCGCCCTTCTAGTGATCATGCGGAGACCCCGCAGAGCAGCAGTAGGGGTGTTATCTCCACGGAGAGCCCCGAAGCTGGGTAAGATCCGCCGGCGTGCATCTCTTCGCCTCATCCCGTTTCCAGGAACCGGCGATGTCTTACTGGCTCCCACAATGATAAGCCACCCGTTGGCATATGTCGCACCTACCACCCGACACAATGGTGATAGCAGCCTCGCGAAGATAGGAGTTATCCTGGTCAGCTGTTCCTGTGGGAAATGGAGTCCCATAGACGTTGATGATCCGCAAACCGCTTCCGCCATCAACCACTAGAAACCTTTTTGTTGTACTCATAGGCCAGAATGGTCTTGTACTACATATGATGTACTTTGCTTGGAGTTTCTGTATCAAGTTGGTGGCTCATCAGCTAACAGTAATCCTGGGGCTGGTGAGCACAAGGGCCATTTTTTGGGAAATTTATATCCTGAAAATCCGGTCCTGACAAACTTGGTATCAGAGCCAGGCTGACCATTTGCTAATCCTATCTTAGCCAGGTCAAAAAACCTAGGTAAACCAACCCACCAGACCTTAACCAAACCCCGGCCAATCTTCTCGTGTAAGATAGCCACACAGTGACCCGACACCTTTTGGCAGTCGGTGCCCAACCTATCAACCTAGCCTGTCGATCACGCGCTAGTGACCGACACCTAAATTGTCTCATTCGCAAAGCATGCGAAGGAAGACTCCGTTCCCTTTTTCTATAAAAGGGGCACGCAAACCTCAACCCAGCATAGCTCAGCCTCTGCCCAAACCAAGCTAAAATGCCAGGACCCATTGTTCACAATGAGACCACAGCAACCAACCTTGGAGGTTTCGTGACCGTGCTAGCAAACCTCACCCGTCGTGCCTTCGCGTTAGAAGAGCCCTCAGAGTATGTTGTGTACCAAGGGTCCATGAGCGGTGAGAGCCATCAATTCTGGGCCACTGTGCACGTCTATGGTAGGGGTCTATCGCCAGAACGCCCCTACAGGTTCACCGGAAGGACAACTTCCTTTGAGCCACAAGCCATCCAGCTAGCTGCTCGAGAGGCTATAGTTCAACTCCGGCACTTGTCGCCCAGAGTTAACTGTCACTCGTTCTACTACTACCCCAGCCATGACGGGTATTGTAGGCCACCCCAGGTTGCCAACGGTGATCACAAGATGGATCCTGCATTATTGCATCTGGTGCGCTATGTAAGTGCACTAGAGGAACTGTTCGATCAAATCACCCTTGATCTGATCGCAGCTCGTGGAGAACTGATCTGGCGAGCCCCGGCAAGAAGAGAAGATGAGCCCGGCACCGACAGCCCAGTCGTGCTGTTCGGACATCGGATCGAGTCCTTAAGGTCTACCCCAGCCATCGACCATAATGCGTTGATGTCCCCAGAAGTGACTCGTCGCCTTTTGGGAACACACTCCAGCGGGATTGTGGCCAACAACCCCCGCGATGGTCATCATCGCTACCCCGACCCTGCAGCACCTCAACCCCCTCTAGCTAACCCCGACGGTGAGAACCGTGACGAGGCCACGATGTCCTCAAGGCAAGCCCGCTTGGATATAAACGAGGTAGACTAAGTCACTCGAGTAGTACCGAGTCTTAATATACCCCACGCCCTGTAATTGTGTGATCATGTATCACCATATTGGAATGTTGTCTGCTTGTGCGTCCCTATTTTAAATTGTAGCCATGCATGAGTGCATTGGTGTACGGCTGCATTTTTAATTCTGGGCATAGCTACCAAAAAAACCAACCCTGATGACACCCACAGTAATGCGTCGCTTTTGCGAGATGTGTGTATCTGTGGCTTTGACCTCGACCCCATACAGCAGAACCAACAAACCAGTTGCCCTCCACCGCGGTAAATAACCCAGCCCTCTTGCTATATAAGAGGCCACCTCGTGACCTTGCCAAGTACCCCTCACCCTGGGCACAACCCTCACAACCATTCCTTTGCCATGCCGAGCCCTAGTATTTATCTGAGGACTCCAGATGCCACCCCGGGTAGTTTTGTTAAAATATTGTGGGACTTTACCTGCAGAACCATGGGTTCTACCCAGTCACCCCAGTACGAGCTGCTCAAATCGAGGATCACCCCTTCCACCTCGAAATATTGGGCAGTGGTACACATCCCTCCCGTAAACTCAAACCATGACCCAACAGAAGTCTCCTTTGTGGGGAAATCTATGCCGACTCCGCAGATGGCCATAGAAGCGGCTGCACACGAAGCGCTTGTTCGCCTTCGATTCGCGGTAAACTATGCCAGCGAACGAGGGTATTATTACTTTCCGAGCCGTGCAGCACCCGGGGAAGTAGCATCTTTTCCCGGTGGACGAATTGAGAGAGACCCAGTACTGGCCAACCTTGCCCAGTACGTCATCGCGCAAGAGCGTCTGACCCAGCGGATAATGGGTTACCTTCAGAGCCTCACTGATTTAAATCCTCAGATCGCCATCGGCAGACCGCTGAGACCCGGCCACGGGAGACGCGTCCATCGGCTAATCAATCCGCTTCCCCCGATAGAAGAAGAGTGTGCACCAGTACCAGAGACATCTTCTCGAGACCCTGTACTTTTACCGTTTTCATTATAAACGTCATGGCTATGTTTATTTACGTGTTGCAGCTTATGCGTTGTACCCAAGTTCGTGCTATGAGTAAACTATTCGGTTTCAGCTGACATGAGCTATGTGTCGGAGTAAATGGCCATGGGTAGCCTAGCCGGCTTCCCCTGGCACTTCTGCAAAAATTACGAGCCCACCCGGCTCTCAAAAATCCAAGACACGGGGCCGCCTTCCCCCCGCCGGCTGCGATCTAGGCCGGCTTTGGGAAGGCGGTCCGACTTCAACCTTCATGAGAGGGCCGACTCCAAGAAGCCGGCTACGAGAAAGCCGCTCCTTCAAGCCGGCTCCCCATAAAGTAGTCAAGACCGTACCCACAAAGTTTGCACCCACCTAACGGCGGTGCGACGGGGCATGGCTACAGAAGAGCCTGCCACCCCCGAATCCCGGAGCACGCCTGGCACAGTGCGTCGTACGAGGTAGGCATGACCCGTCCGGCGCAGCACTGTTGCCATGTTGACCCTGGCGTCACCCACGACGGGCCGCCAGCGTGGCCCACAGGCGGTGGGCCCCTTAGAGCAGGGAGACGGCCGAAGGCGGCCGCGCTTCCAACCAGCCGGCCCAAGACGGAGCCGGCTCCGCCAGCCGGCCCGCCGCTTCCCTCGAAGAGGACGTCCCATTAAGGAGACAAGACGCGGTAAGGCTACAGCGATCACCCGGCAGGCGGCGGTACTGTAGCCGCGCTTACCACGATGAAGCTCACGTCAGCAAGATGAAGCCACAGTGACCAAGGAGTCGACAGCCGGCGGGACCCACCAGCCGGCGGGCCCCAGCAGTCAGCGCAGAAGCCGGCGAGTGCAGTCACAGACGGCTGGGCCCCGCGCCCAGCCGGATTACCATTGTACCCCCGGGGGGTAGGCCTATATAAACCCCCCGGGGCACCCATGCAAAGGGTTCGACCCCCCGCTAGTTCTAGATACCATACAAGGAGGGGAAGCAGGCTAGCCGTGCCCTTTCTTCCTCCTCCTCCCCCAAAACAGCTCAAGGAGTGTTGTGTAGCTACTCGATTCATCTAGTGAGCATGCGGAGACCCCGCAGAGCAGCAGTAGGGGTGTTATCTCCTCGGAGAGCCCCAAAGCTGGGTAAGATCCGCCGGCGAGCGTGTCTTCTCCTCATCCCGCTTCCAGGCACCGGCGACGTCTTACTGGTTCCCACAAAGATAAGCCACCCGTTGGCATATGTCGCACCTACCACCCGACATTTGGCGCCCACCGTGGGGCCAGGCGCACCGTCGTCCGGAGACCTGTTCTGGACGGGAACCCTCTTCCTCCCCAGCGAGCGTAGCCAGCCCGGCACTCCCGATGGCGCTTGCCACGACGCGCTGCAAGGCGTCGCCAGCATCTGTGCGGCAAGCAGCCTCGCCGATCTCCCCGACGAGCTCGCCTCCGATGCGGGCGCTGACCGCCTCGCCAACTTTCTCGGCCAGCTCCACGTCTCCAGCGAGCCTGCTGCGGACCTGGAGTCGGTTGGTTCCACCGACCCGATCCCTGTCGACTCCGACACGGCCTCCTACGGCGCCTTCCCCGCCAACGTCGCGATCTACAATGACCCGCTTCCCCGAGCCGACGGCCACGATGCTGTCGCCGCCGAAGTGATGGTTGTCGGCCACAGCGGCCCGGCCGACGAGAGCGCCCGCGACACCTCGCGCGCGGCGGCCCACGACCTGTCCGCTCCTCTCCCGGCCGGCGCCGACGACGAAGCCCTGGAAGCACGCCGCCTCGCCCTCCTCGCCGAGGGCCGGAGGCTGGCCTCCGCAAGACGCCTCGCTGAGGCCTACCGGCGCGAGGCTGACCGCGCCGCCTTCGACACGCCGGCCCCGAGCGGGCCAAGCCGGGCCGGCCTTGTCAACCGCCCGTTCTATGCCACTTCGCTCGAGAACTTGCGCGCCGCCCAGGCGGCCGTAGACGAGCTGGACGGCCTGGAGCCCGAAGACCTTCCCCACATGACCCGGCGCATCCAGCAGTTGATCGACGCCGCCACGCAGCGGCACGAAGCCGACGCTCGCGCGGAAAGCCTTCCACGCGCCGAGAGCATGGCGCGACGTCCCGGACGCCAACTACGAGCGATACCCGCGCGCGACGCGAGAAGGAGCCGGCTACCAGCCGCCGCCGGACCCGGATCTCCATCGAGCGGGACGCGGACAGTTATCCCCGAGCCATGGAGTGGCGGGGCGACCCGCCTCCGCCTCCGCCCGTGGAGAGAGATACCCCGCCTCACCGCCAGTGGCGCACCCGACTCTCAGCGGCCGACTGGGCCGCCGTGAAGGAATCGGCAAGAACGACGCCCGCCATCGGCTCGACCGCCTGGCACGATCCCTGGCATTGGAAGAAGAAGACGATGTCGGCCCGCCTTGCTTTGGCCCCCGCATCCGCGATGAGCCCTTTCCCAAAGGGTTCTCGCTCCCAAGAGACACGCCCAAGTACAACGGCTCCGTGAAGCCAGAAGATTGGCTGATCGACTACTCCGCCGCAGTTAGCATAGCCAACGGCAACCAGCGAGTCGCCGTGAAGTACGTGCCCCTCATGCTGCAAGGCACGGCGCGGACTTGGCTCAACAGCCTCAAGCCGCGTAGCATCAACAGCTGGCTAGACTTCACAGAAGCCTTCATCCGCAACTTCACCAGCACCTATAAGCGGGCTCCCAAGCCCAGACAGCTCTCCTTGTGCGTGCAAGGCCCCGCCGAGTCCACTCGCGATTACCTCACGCGTTGGGCCGAGCTCCGCAACTCCTGTGAAGGGGTGCACGAGGTACAAGCCATAGAGTACTTCACAGCCGGATGCCGAGAAGGCACCCTCCTCAAGCACAAGCTCCTCTGCGACGAGCCGGCTACTCTCGACGAGCTTCTGGACATAGCGGACAAGTACGCCACCGCCGACTCCTCGATGAAGACCGAGCTTCGGGTAGACGCGTCCGGGAAGGTGCTCAACCCGGTGCCCAAGACGCCGGCTGGAGAGCCCGGCCGACACCCCAACTCGAACGACAACAAGCGCAAGGGCCCTGCGCCGCCTCCCGCTAGCCGGCAGGTGGCCACGGTCGAAGATGCGCCGCCTGAAGAGCGACCGGCGCCCAAGAAGCCCAAGGGCGGCAGGCCGGCTTGGCAGGTCGCCTTCTCCTATGAGCAAACCCTCGACGCCCCTTGCAAGTTCCACAGCGGCGCGAAGCCGTCCAACCACACGACCCGGAAGTGCAACTGGCTCACCCGAATCTCTAAAGGCGAGGGGCTCTTGCCACCTCCGCCTGCCGGCCCGCCGCCTCCGCCTCCGCCGCCTCCGGCCGCTCGGCCCGCGGTCGGAGCCGTGCATGACGAGTTCCCTGATGAGCAAGCAACCTACGTCGTCTTCACCAGCCAGCCCGAAGACCGGCGCAGCAAACGCCGAGAGCACCAGGAAGTCAGCGTGGTCGCTGCCAACCCCGCTGAACACATGCATTGGTCAGAAAAGCCCATCAGCTGGAGCCGGGCCGACCACCCGGAGATGATGCCGTCTCCCGGCTCTTATGCTTTGGTCCTGGAAGCCACCCTTGCAACGGACAGACGCGCCGCCCGCTTCTCTCGTGTATTGATAGACGGCGGGAGCAGCATCAACATCTTGTATCGTGACACCCTGGAGAAGTTGAACGTCAAGACAAAACAGCTCACGCCCACTCGGACAGTGTTCCATGGCATCGTACCCGGCCTGTCTTGCGCCCCCATTGGCAAAATCAAGATTGATGTACTTTTTGGGGACAAGGAGCATTTCCGCCGGGAAGCGATCTGGTTTGAGGTGGTGGACCTGGAGAGCCCTTACCATGCATTGCTGGGCCGACCTGCCTTGGCCAAATTCATGGCGGTTCCCCACTATGCATACCTCAAGATGAAGATACCAAGCACCAAGGGCGTCATCACCGTAGCCGGCGACTACAAGAAGTCCTCCGAGTGCGCCGTGGCCAGCAGCCGGCTGGCCGAGTCCCTTGTGATCGCTGAAGAGAAGAAGATGCTGGACCGAGTCGTGGCCATGGCCGGCAAGCAGTCGGCCGTGTCCCCCGACCCCAAGGAGCAGGATGATCAAGGATCTTTCCAGCCGGCCAAGGAGACGAAGAAGATACCCCTTGACCCCGAGCATCCAGAGAGGTTTGCCGTCATCGGGGCAAACCTGAACAGCAAATAGGAAGGCGAGCTCGCCGATTTCCTCCGTGAGAATCGGGACATCTTCGCATGGTCCCCCAAGGACATGCCGGGTGTTCCGAGGAAATTCGCCGAGCACAAACTGCATGTTCGAGAAGGCGCGAAGCCGGTCAGACAACCCCTTCGCCGGCTGTCAGAGGAGAAGCGCAGGATTGTAGGGGAGGAGATAGCCCGGCTCTTGGCGGCCGGCTTCATCATGGAAGTTTTCTTTCCAGAGTGGCTCGCCAACCCGGTCCTTCTGTTGAAGAAGAATAACAAGTGGCGCATGTGTATAGACTACACAAGCCTCAACAAGGCCTGCCCCAAAGATCCTTTCGCCCTGCCAAGGATAGACCAAGTGATAGACTCCACAGCCGGATGCGAGCTGTTGAGTTTTTTGGATGCTTACTCTGGATATCACCAGATAAAGCTAGACCCGGATGACCGCCTGACGACCGCCTTCATCACGCCGTTCGGAGCCTTCTGCTACCTGACTATGACATTCGGCTTGAGAAATGCCGGTGCCACCTTTCAGCGTTGCATGCAGAAGTGCCTCCTCAAGCAGCTCGGCAGGAATGCCCATGTTTACGTGGACGACATCGTGGTGAAGACGGAGAAGCGTGGCACCTTGCTGGAAGACCTCAAGGAAACATTTGAGAACCTGCGCCGGTTCCAAATCAAGCTCAACCCCGAGAAATGCGTGTTCGGGGTGCCAGCCGGCCAGCTCCTAGGCTTCCTGGTCTCCGAACGCGGCATCGAATGCAACCCAGCGAAGATCAAGGCCATCGAGAGAATGGCGATCCCCACCAAGCTTCGAGACATTTAGAAATTCACCGGGTGCTTGGCCTCCTTGAACCGCTTCATGAGCCGGCTCGGAGAGAAAGCTCTCCCCCTCTACCGCCTCATGAAGAAGAGCACCCACTTCGAGTGGAACGACCAGGCCGACCAAGCTTTCCACGAGTTGAAGAAGATGCTGGCCATGCCGCCTGTCCTTGCAGCGCCGACTGAGAAAGAGCCCATGCTCCTTTACATCGCTGCAACCAGCCGGGTGGTCAGCACCGTCATCGTAGTCCAGCGCCCGGAAGAAGGCCGAGCCCAGCCGGTCCAGAGGCCGGTGTATTATTTGAGCGAGGTGCTGTCCGCCTCAAAGCAGAACTACCCGCACTACCAAAAGATGTGTTACGGCGTGTACTTCACCGCCAAGAAGCTGAAGCCCTACTTTGAAGAGCATCCCGTCACGGTCGTATGCACTGCCCCGCTAGCCGAGATCATAGGCAGCCGGGATGCGTCCGGCCGGGTCGCGAAATGGGCAATCGAGCTGGCCCCTTACACAATCTTCTACCAAACCCGCACCGCCATCAAGTCCCAATCGCTGGCCGACTTCCTCATCGACTGGGCCGAGACCCAGTACCTGCCGCCGGCTCCGGACTCCACCCATTGGCGCATGCACTTCGACGGGTCCAAGATGCGCACCGGCTTGGGAGCCGGCATCGTCCTTACCTCTCCCAAAGGCGACAAGCTCCAATACGCGCTACAGATCCACTTCGCCGCCTCCAACAATGTGGCCGAGTATGAGGCGCTCATACACGGGCTCCGGCTTGCCAAAGAGCTTGGCATTCGCCGGATCCTATGTTATGGCGACTCGGACCTGGTAGTCCAGCAGTCATCCGGTGACTGGGACGCCAAGGACGCGAACATGGCGAGCTACCGTTTCCTGGTCCAACAACTCAGCGGATACTTTGAAGGGTGCGAGTTCCTCCACGTACCTCGAGCTGACAACGAGCCAGCCGATGCCTTGGCCCGAATAGGCTCCACCCGGCAAGCAATTCCAACTGGCGTCGCTCTACAACGCCTACTCAAGCCGTCTATCAAACCGTCTCCGGAATCCGATTCCATCTTCGTGCCGCCTGACCCCGATGCGGCCAGGTCCGGCTCGAAGAATCAAGTAGCTGACCTCAAGACCCCTGTAGCCGGCCCGGGGACTTCGGCAGCCGGCTCGGGGACTGCGGTAGCCGGCCCGGGGACTGCACCAGCACTACAGCCGGCGGCCGACTCCAGCACCTCACCGCCCAGCCCGCCCACCCTAGTGGCAGTAGCCACTTTGGCAGTAGAAGAAACTGCGGCTCTGTCTTGGGCTCAGTCCATCCTCAACTTCTTAGTGAACCAAGACCTGCCGGCCGACGAAACAGAAGCAAGACAAGTCCAGCGTCAAGCCGGAGCGTACACAATCGTTAACAAAGAACTACTCAAGCGCAGCGTCACCGGAGTCCTCCAGCGATGCGTCGAGCAAGAGAAGGGCATTGCAATCCTCGCAGACATTCACCAAGGAGAGTGCGGCCACCATGTGGCCTCACGATCACTTGTCGCCAAAGCCTTCCGCCATGGTTTCTTCTGGTCGACTGCTTTGGACGACGCCAAAGAACTAGTCAAGCATTGCAAGGGATGCCAGCTCTTTAGCTCCAAGCAACACATGCCGGCCTCGGCACTCAAGACCATTCCCCTCACTTGGCCCTTTGCCGTTTGGGGACCGGACATGGTGGGCCCATTCAAGACGGCGCGCGGCGGCATGACGCATCTGCTCGTCGCCGTGGACAAGTTCACCAAGTGGATTGAAGCAAAGCCGATCAAGAAGCTGAATGGGCCAACTGCCGTGACCTTCATCGCAGACATAACAACTCGGTATGGCGTGCCGCACAGCATCATCACCGACAATGGCACGAACTTCGCCAAAGGAGCCTTGGCACGTTTCTGTGCAGCCCAAGGCATCCGGCTGGACTTAGCGTCCGTCGCCCATCCGCAGTCAAACGGCCAGGTCGAGCGAGCCAACGGCCTCATCCTCTCCGGCGTCAAGCCCCGATTGGTTGTACCTCTGGAGCGCTCGGCCGGCTGTTGGCTCGATGAGCTGCCGGCTGTCCTCTGGAGTCTGCGCACTACACCCAACAAGTCAACCGGCTTCACCCCCTTCTTCCTTGTGTACGGCGCCGAGGCGGTCATCCCAACTGACATCGAATTCGACTCGCCTCGAGTAACCATGTACACGGAAGCGGAGGCCAAGGAAGCATGAGAAGACGGCGTCGACCTGCTGGAAGAAAGCCGGCTGTTAGCCCTCAGCCGGTCTGCCATTTACCAGCAGGGTTTACGCCGCTACCACAGCCGGAAGGTCAGGCCAAGATCTTTCCAAGAGGGCGACCTTGTGCTCCGGCTGATCCAGCGAACAGCCGGCCAGCACAAGCTCTCAGCCCCTTGGGAAGGCCCTTTTGTCATCAGCAGAGCTCTAGGAAATGACTCCTACTACTTGATCGACACACAGAAGCCGAAGGCACGCAAGAGAGACGACTCCGGCAAGGAGTCGGAACGGCCATGGAACGCCAACCTCCTTCGAAGATTTTACAGTTGAAAGGCAGTATGTATCGCGCTAACTTTTGTATTAAGTACAAGACAATAGGCTCCCCGAGGAGGGCTCGGGGACTGCCATCCCTTATTTTATGAATGAAAATGTCATGCTTGTCGTATCATTTACTTATTCCGTCTGGCACCGAGTTCGACTAGTCGGCTCGGGGACTGGCCGACTGAAGTTATATTAGAAGTCCTACCCGCAGTCAGACAAGTAGTGTGCCGGCTCTCAAGCCTTCCCTTGCCAAAGTCGCAGTTCGAAGAACCGGCTGTCCGGCTGGCAAGGGTTAAAGGTAGGAACGACCGCCCACACGAAAAACGGCTAGGGACTAACGGACTAATATAACAAAGCCGGTTTTTCCCGCACCGCCGACCGGCTACCAGAGTAGCCGGCCGGCCGGTTTCCATTCACTTTACTTTAAATCCAAGAAAGCTCAAGTACTTGCCTCCCCAAGGAGGGAAGGCGGCAAAGGAAAAGCCTAAGGACAAACAAGCATACGTGAATGGAAACCAAACATGCACGTGATAATATTTACATAAAAAGACCTCCAAGAGGCCAGCATTCAACATAGTTTGGATACACCCCCAGTGGGTGGAACTGCGAAACTTAACAAAAGATTGTTCAAAGACAACAAAGCAGGAAAGATAAAGACGGCAGGTCAGGCTGGCGGAGCGGCCGACTGGTTGGCGGAGACGGTCGCACCGGCTGAAGGAGCGGCCGGCTGACGAACTTCGGCTTGGTCGCCGCCTCCCGCAGAGGGCACGCTTCCACGCGCCTCGCTGCTGGAGGCACGGTCGGCCTGAGGTCGGCTGGTTGTTCCACCAGCCGGCTCGACGTCTTCGTCCTCTTCGCCCTCGTCGCTGGAGGCGATCTCCTCCGCCGAGTCCTCGCCCACCGCCGGGTTCAGCCCGAACCACTCCTCCAGCTGCGCGACACCGTCTTCATCGATTTCGGGTGCGAAAACGCTGACGTCGGTGCACTCGGCGATCGTTGAAGCTCGCTGGGCGATAGCCGGCCTCACCTCCTCCAGCTCCGCGTCGGCCTCCATCCGCCAAGTACGCAGCTGGTCCAGGCTCTGTCCTGGGTACCAAGCCCGTACGAATTCCAACGCACGCCCGGCTCCGAGGTGGGCCGCTGACGCCTTCCAAGCCTCGAAGCGTCCGACTGCGACTTCCAGCCAGTCGACAGTTCGGCTCGGGGTGCGGGGGATCGTCTCGCCAGGCCAGAGGGCGGCCAGCACCTGCGCCCCCGCACGTTGGAGCCGGCGGAGCATCCGGTGGGCCGGCTGCAGCCGCGCCTGGACAGCCAGAAGCTGCTCCTCAAGGGTCCGGTTTGCATCCGGCGCAATGTCGGCCCCCGCTTGACGGCGCGCTTCGCGATGAGCCTCGATGGTTTGGGCAGCGAAGACGGAGTAGCCCGGGAAGTAATCTGCAAGAAACAACAAGCAGCAATCCAAGATAAGTCAAAAAACCCAGACGGCAAGGGACGGGGGAAGGCCGTGGAAAGCAGCCTTACCGTCGATCAAGTCTTCAATCCGGCCGTAGCCTTCCTCCAGGCCTCGCCGGGTCTCGGACCAGGTCGCCGCCGCTATCTCATACTCCGCCAGCACGGCGGCTTCGCTCTCCTTCGCCGCCTGAAGGGCCGTTTTGTGGCTCTCCTCTTGGTCGGCCAGCACCTTGGCCAGGCGATCTCGTTCCTGGGCCAAGGCAGTGCACTCGGCCTCTTTGGCGAAAAGGGCGGCCTTCGCTTCGCCAAGCTCCTTCCTCAAGTCGGCGTTGGCCCCTGAAGACAAAGAAGAAGAAAAATCAATAAGAAAGGAGTCGTCAAGAAAGATTCGACCCGACTGCGCGGCAGTCGGCCCGAATCTCGGGGACTACACCCAGTGGGTGCGCTGGCGTGCCCCCATAGGAGACAAACAAACCAAGTACTTACTTCGGCTGTCGGCCAGGTCATTGGTCCGCCGGCTCAGCTCTCGAGCCTGGGAGTCGAAGGCGGCAACACGAAGGTTGTGGTATTCCTGAAAGTTTAGAAAGAAAGCAAAGTAAGGTGGCCGTCGAGAAAGATCCGACCCGACTGCGCAGCAGTCGGCCCGAATCTCGGGGACTACACCCAGTGGGTGCGCTGACGCGCCCCCACGGAAGAAATCAAGAAAGCAAAGCAGCCAAGAGCGAAGGACTTACCCGGACAGAGGTTCGTGTCGACGAGAACTCTTGGTTGAGCTGCTGCAGCAGGGCGGCTTGAGCTCGTAGCCGGCTCCGGACCCCTTGAGCCGCTGCTTCTAACTCGCCGGTCCCCTCGATGGGAGTCCACTCGGACACGGCGGAGCTGGCCACCTCCAGATCTCCTGCCGGCTGGCCTGCGCCCGCGGCTCAGCGCAACTCCGGCGGAGCGGCGCCTCCTTCAGCATGCCGGCCCGTCGGCAGCTGCACCTTGAGGCCGGCCCGGCTCCCTGGCTCACCTCCGGCCGGCTCCTACGGCGCCGCTGGCGATCGACTGCCTTGGCCCGCCCCGGTTGGCGCCGCAGGCGGCATTCTCCCGGCCAAGACCAATGGCTCCTCCTCCCTCTCCAACAGCGGCGGGTCTTGGATGATCTCCTCCGCCATGGGCAACGGGGTGTTGGGGGCCACGGCTCGGAGGGGAACGGCGAGCAGCGGAGGCTGGCTGCGCAAGCTTTCCGCCTCCGTCTCTGCAGGAGCCGCCTCCTTCTGGGCCTTGGCCACGGCTTCAGCCTGCCCCTTTGCCGCCTAGGCGGCCGCCTTCTCCGCCGCCTCGCGCTCCTCCCGCGCTTCGCGGGCGTTCCGCTCTGTGGCCTCCCTAAGGTCGGCGCGGGGGTCCACGCGGCGGGAGCTCGAAGAACCTACAGCCGGCCCCACGACGGAGCCGCCTGGGCCCCGCTCGAGAGAAAGCGGTGCCCTGTCCAGCAAACGAAGAAAGCTAAGAGTGCATTTGAAGAAAAAAGAACAACGACGAGACTACGGCAAGCGGTTAAAAACTTACGCCGAGACCGCCTGGGGCTGTTTCACGGCTTTGCGGAAGCGGGCCGCCTTCGCGGCCGCCTCTTCTCGCTTCGTCGCCGCGGCGGAAGGCTTGGACTTCTTCGGCTGGCTGCCGAAGAGGCCTAGAGCGGCCCGACGTTTCTGCGCGCCGCCGGCAGCCGGCGCGACGGACGAGCCGGCGCCCTGTTGGTCGGCCGCCGGCTGGCGGCGCAGAACGACTTCGGCTTCAAAGTCGTCCGGCCAGTCCTCGAAGCTCGTGGTGAACTTCGAGCCTCCGGGCTCGGCGCTGTCCCCCACGACGGCGTCCTCCATGGCGGCCGCTCCCAAGTCCGGATCGTCAACATCATCCACCGTGCGGTCGGGGACGTACTGGCGCTCGATCCCTGCCGCCCCAGCCGGCAGCGGGAGAAGAGGGTTCTGCACAGAGAGCCGGAAGGTCAGAAGCCGGCCGTCGCGAAGCCGGCTGATGACGAAAAAGAGGATAAAGAGAGTATAAAGAGGATAAAGAGGCTTACCACGGGTGGAGGATTCGCGCGAGAGTACGGTGCCTTGCCGTACTGCCAGTCCCCGCTAAGCTTGCAATTGGCGATGTAATTAACCATAAGCGCCACCTCCGCGTGGGGCATCTCCCATGTGCTGAGCCGGCTTGGGTCGAACCGGCCGCTCATCTGACACATCATGTGGGGCCGGCTCTGGAGAGGAAGGATCCGGCGCTCCACGAAGGCGGCCACCAAGTCGGCCCCGCGCAGGCCTTCCGACTGAATGAGCACCCGAAGCCGGGAGATGGCGGCGTTCCCGGCCGGAGACAACGACCGGGATCGGAAGCTCCACGAGGGCTGCCTCCCAGCCGGCGGGCCGGCTACGTAAGCCGGCAAGTTGATGTAGTCTTCTTGCTCGGCGACGTTCTTCACATAGAAGTAAGATCTCTGCCAGACCTTCACCGACTGGATCAGGGGGATGGGCGGGAACGGATTGTTCTCGCTCGCCCTCCTCATGGCGATGAAGGCTCCGCAGGGGGCGGGCACGCCGGCGACGACCGTGCCGAGCTTGCTCTGGAAGAATTCTCCCCAGAGCTCCAGGGTGGGGAGCAGCCCCAAGAAGCCTTCGCAGAGGGAGACGAAGGCCGACAGCAGCATCACCGCATTGGGCGTGAGATGATGCGGCTGGAGGTTGTAGAAGTCGAGGAAGGAACGAAGAAACCCGCTCGCCGGGAGGCCGAAGCCGCGCAGGCAGTGCGAGCGGAAGACGACCCGCTCGCCCTCCTCCGGCGCCGGCGAGATCTCCCTCTCGGGCGCCAGACGGACCTGAACGCGGTCGGCGCCGGGCAGGCGCCGGGTCTGGTGAAGGAACTCCACGTGATCCTCGTGGACGTTGGAGCCGTCCCAGGAGCTTGACAGTGCCATGGCGATGAGGTGGCGTGGAGATGCGACGGTGTTGAGGAGGAGGTTGCGGCGGTAGCGAGAGTAAGGAGACGAGGGCTAGGAGGGACGGAGTGGGAGGGAGCGCACGAACCTCTGTCGCTCCCTCTCCTCCCCCTACTTATAGGCTCACGTGACGGAGCCGAGGAGGCGGGGCGTGGGGAAGCATGGGGGTCGATCGTGCCCACTTCCCACGCCCCACGATTACCGATCCTTAATGGCGAGGCGAAACTGCCTTGAGAAGGCAAGCGGCCCTGTGGGCCACGGGAGATCCGCGCCCGGACCTAGGCTCGTGAGTGGCGGGCCCGGGCCTGCGGCGGCGTCCCATTGGGCGCGTGCGCTCGCAGAACCCTGTCGCCACGTGGCCGCAAGAGGGCCCGTGGTCAGCATGCAGGCCCCCTCTCCTCCCGCTTACGCGAGTTATCAGAAGTCGGCGTACGCCCGCGAAGCCGGCTTTCCGGGATAGGAAGCTGACCAAGCTTCTCATCCCCTTGTTCACCTCGGAGCTCGATCAGCTTCGGGGACTACTGTCGGAGTAAATGGCCATGGGTAGCCTAGCCGGCTTCCCCTGGCACTTCTGCAAAAATTACGAGCCCACCCGGCTCTCAAAAATCCAAGACACGGGGCCGCCTTCCCCCCGCCGGCTGCGATCTAGGCCGGCTTTGGGAAGGCGGTCCGACTTCAACCTTCATGAGAGGACCGACTCCAAGAAGCCGGCTACGAGAAAGCCAACTCCTTCAAGCCGGCTCCCCATAAAGTAGTCAAGACCGTACCCACAAAGTTTGCACCCACCTAACGGCGGTGCGACGGGGCATGGCTACAGAAGAGCCTGCCACCCCCGAATCCCGGAGCACGCCTGGCACAGTGCGCCGTACGAGGTAGGCATGACCCGTCCGGCGCAGCACTGTTGCCATGTTGACCCTGGCGTCACCCACGACGGCCGCCAGCGTGGCCCACAGGCGGTGGGCCCCTTAGAGCAGGGAGACGGCCGAAGGCGGCCGCGCTTCCAACCAGCCGGCCCAAGATGGAGCCGGCTCCGCCAGCTGGCCCGCCGCTTCCCTCGAAGAGGACGCCCCATTAAGGAGACAAGACGCGGTAAGGCTACAGCGATCACCCGGTAGGCGGCGGTACTGTAGCCGCGCTTACCACGATGAAGCTCACGTCAGCAAGATGAAGCCACAGTGACCAAGGAGTCGACAGCCGGCAGGACCCACCAGCCGGCGGGCCCCAGCAGTCGGCGCAGAAGCCGGCGAGTGCAGTCACAGACGGCTGGGCCCCGCGCCCAGCTGGATTACCATTGTACCCCCGGGGGGTAGGCCTATATAAACCCCCCGGGGCACCCATGCAAAGGGTTCGACCCCCCGCTAGTTCTAGATACCATACAAGGAGGGGAAGCAGGCTAGCCGTGCCCTTTCTTCCTCCTCCTCCTCCCCCAAAACAGCTCAAGGAGCGTTGTGTAGCTACTCGATTCATCTAGTGAGCATGCAGAGACCCCGCAAAGCAGCAGTAGGGGTGTTATCTCCTCGGAGAGCCCCGAAGCTGGGTAAGATCCACCGGCGAGCGTTTCTTCTCCTCATCCCGCTTCCAGGCACCGGCGACGTCTAACTGGTTCCCACAAAGATAAGCCACCCGTTGGCATATGTCGCACCTACCACCCGACACTATGTTTTTAAGAAAACGACCCTTACCAAATCTCGAGGACGAGATTTTTCTTAAGGGGGGTAGTGTTGTGACACCCCAAAATTTCAACCTTGTTTTATTAATTAAAATTTTGCCAGGAAATTTAAACTTTTATTTTCTGGATTTTCTTTTGATTTCAGAGCCATTCTTTTCCTTATTATTATGGAGTTTTTACCCCAAGTGAAAACTTTCCAAATATATTATTGGACTTGTTTGCCCCTTCAAGAAAAACATTCCTATTATCAGTGGATTCATTTGCATAACTATTTCTCTCTGAGCTTTATTCCTTAAAGTGATTTTTCATTAGTTTTGGAGCTCTTTTTGAACTACAACCATTTGATAAATTTATCTAAAATTCCAACCAAAATTTGGAGATGTCATGTGATGTTTTCAAATCACTTTTATGAAAAAATATCTTTTATTCATGGGATATTATGAGCTCTACCCCAAGTTTTCAAATCTGGTCCAGTGGGCAATTTTGCACTACAACCTATTTAAATATTTCTTTAAAACTTCCACCAAAATTATGGGATGTTAATAGGAGTATATTATTCAACTTTATGCAAAAAACCCAGTGATGTTCTTTGAAAAATTTGAGTGAATCAACCTCAGTTTCATTCTGGTCCAACTTGATGATTTGTACTGCAACCCTAATCATTCTTGCTCTAGTAGCCATGAGCTTTTTCCTACTTAAAGAACACCTTGCTAAACCCTTAAGTCCCGGAGAGTAGACTCATTGGAGTAATTTTAGTCCATGAAACTATGCCCTTTTCTTTCTGTCCAGAATTGGTTTTCTCAAGAACTTGCACTAACAAGTTCTTGCTTTTGACAAACTAACCTTACCACCCTCTGTATCATCTAAAGAGACACTGGTCTGGAGCTTTTGGCCACCCCAAGAGTTGCCTAGATGTACATGGCATTCTGTCAAACACCTTGAGTGCATGGATAGTTTTGGCATGATCTTTAGTCTGCATTATGGACTTGACCCCATGACCCAACCAACATGTCCACTAAGCTCTTAGCTAACCCTAACCCAGGCCTGCTAATCCCCAGCCTCATACTAATCCTCTAGCACGCTCTGGCATTGCGTTGAGCACGTAGCGTGCGTGCGCTGGGCGTGCCCAGCGCGCATGTTTTAAACGCGTGCGCACCGAGCCGCTGTGTCTCGCTGCCGCCCGACTCGTGCCCGTGCTGCCCCCTGGCCACTTGCAGCCAGTGCCCCAACTCCTCCCTCGCCGCAGAGCTGCCCTTGCCCCTCCTCCTGGCGCCCCACAGTGCCACCGACGCTAGCCGACGACGGCCGCAGCAGGCCACTGCCGTGGACGGCGCCGCCCGAGCCGCGGCAGCGCGCTAGCTGCCCCCTTGAACAGCCCGAGCCTATCCACAAGCCCGTCTGCTAGTTCTCGTCGCCGCCACGTCGCCCTGGCCACTACAGAACGGCGGTTCGCCGTCGTTCTTATCCAATGCCGTGAAACCGACCTCGTTGCACTATAAAAGGACCCCCGAGCTTGCCTAGGCCATCAGGGAACCTCAAGCCAGCCCTCTGGAGCTCCCCTAGCCCGCAATCGACGGCGGGAGGCCGTCTCCCCCATCTCCGGCCAGTACAGCTGCCACCGCCCTCCGGTCCATTCAGTCGCAACCAGAGCCTCCCCCGCCCCTCCAGAGCCACCGTCCCCTTCCCCTCGATCTTACGGAGCCGCCCAAGCCCTCAGCTGCGATGGGGAACCACCGCAGCCCAGAACCCCAATTCCACCCGAAGCTTCCTCCGCCACGGAGCTCGCCGCCGGCGACTCCCTCCACCTCTGCCGACCCAACAACCACCGGGAGGACCGCCCCAGTCTGGCAGATCCATCCCTACCCTTCGGAGCCCACGGGAAGCCGCCGTCCGTCGGCATTGATCGCCGGAGCCCCGCATCGGCTCGGACAGAGGAAGAAGGAGGCGGGGAATGACTGGTCAAACCTGACCAGTGGGCCCCCTGGACGCACTGTCAGTGACCCAAGCCGGCCCGCGTGGTTTTAAGTGGAAGCGCAAAATCCTAAAGTACATCTCCCCTGCTTTGAAAGCATATTCTCATCGAAACGTTTTCTTTTTTCTGTTTTATTTTAAAATCAGAGTTTGACTGAAACTTTGACTGGCTATATCTTTTTAAATATAAATCCAAATGACTTGATTCTTTTTCTGTTGTTTCCCAAATATTGTCTAGTTTATTTTCATATTTATTTCAAAATTTTCCAAACAACTTTTTTGTACTGTTTTTAAAGTATGTGTTAATTCAAATTTATTTAAAATAGGATTATGGAGAGGGAGAAGAAAACTTTCAAAAGTTTTGGAATGCACCCTGCCTCTCCACAACTTGAAGGCAAGCATTCTGAACCCTGGCATAATATTGTCTTGCGTTGTTGATACGGTTGCAACCCCATCTTGTCTCGGAGATTTCGTTATTCTATGCGATGATACGATCATAATCATAGTGCATATTGATGATTTCATACTGTTGGCATTTGATATGTTTGTGATAGAAATCCCCCTCATATGCCTCTCATGCCTACCGAGAAGGATCCGGGAAAGCCTCTGTCTTGGGTAGACACGAGCTTATCCCTCGTCGAGACGATTATGACCGGTGGGGCATGGGGAGGTATGATGAGTGGTGGTTCTGTCTGATGGATGTGAAATATAATTCTTGATCTAACCATGCAGGAATGCTTAAACCTCCTGAGTCGGCCGTAGATCGAGTCTTGTTCCAGTAACCCCCATACTTGTTTCGTGCTGCCACTTGTCCCTGCCGTAGGTAGGATACGGTTCGGTAAGTTGTCAACCCCTGTCCTAGCACACACCGTACAGAGAGGCCATGGTGGAAGATATCGGCTGCATCCGGTAGGCATGCAACCTGGTCTGGGGGCATGGGTGTTTCTGGTTGGGACCGAGAGGGGGGCACCCCTTAGAGCGCGCGATATAAATTTGATCCCATGCTAAGCGAGGTTGTAGCCTCCCCTCTTAGAGTTTCGCTTGACAAGTATCGTGGGTGATTCCAGACACCGGTAAGTTAAGCTGGTGTGTGCGGTCAGGTGTGTTTTCGAATGAAAGACCGTAGACGGAATTAGTCCCGATGGACTAGAGGAATCCGTTGCTAGTGGGTAAAGAGTACACCCTCTGCAGAGATATTATACCTATTCGAATAGCCGTGTCCATGGTTAAGGACTACAGTCTGGGATGGGTTAAGTGTCGGTCTTAGTGTCGATCTTCGGAGGAAAACTACTAAACTAGAACATTGATTATGACATGTGACATATTATGATTATGATTATTATTATTGTGGACTAATCAATTGTATTATTTGAAATTAATGAGTATCCCTGAGACGGTTCCACCTCCTGGATATTCACTGTGATTATTTTTATATATAAGCCCTTTATGTGGTGTCCCTCAGACGCCCGACTGTAGCATGCTTGTCATTTTATTTACTTATAAGCCCTTTATGTGGTGTCGCTCAGACGCCTGACTGAGGCATGCTTCATATTATTACCCTTTCGAGGCGTCGCTTCAGACACCCGATCGGTGCTTTCCATTTCTACTCCCTGATTGTTTACTCATGTTTTATTTGAATGATCTGCTTGCGTGCATCATGAACCTTATTTCATAACTTACGAAGTGATCATAGAATATTTCAAAACATGATTATCAGTGGCTATATTATACATGTGTTCTTAATGTTTGCGAGTACATTCAAAGTACTCACCGGCTTGTCCCTGGCTATTGTCTTGGCCAGATTTCATGCGTGGAGAGGAGCGTTGTGATGACAGCCCCGGAACCTACGCAATGGTGATAGCACCCTCACAAAGATAGGAGTTATCCTGGTCAGCTGTTCCTGTGGGAAATCGAGTCCCATAGACGCTGATGATCCGCAAACCACTTCCGCCATCAACCACTAGAAACCTTTTTGCTGTACTCATAGGCCAGAATGGTCTTGTACTACATATGATGTACTTTGCTTCGAGTTTCTATATCAAGTTGGTGCCTCATCAGCTAACAGTAATCCTGGGGCTGGTGAGCACAAGGGCCATTTTCTGGGAAATTTATATCCCGAAAATCCGGTCCTGATAATGTAGCATGAATAGAGTTTGAGACGAGAAAAGCATAGATAGCTAGAGGGAGTTCTTAGGCATTCTTGTCCATACATTTGGCAAAAGAGAAAAAAGCCAAACAATTAAAGCAACAAATGGATCTCCTCGAATGGGTAAAGTATGCAACCAACAAGCTCACACAATAAGATGGCAAATGAAATATGTGACAAAGCATGCACAAACACTCTAGCATCTATCGAGCAATTTGGCGATGACTAGGTCATATATATATATATATATATATATGAGTATATTGACTTAGGAGTCAAATGATAACATTTGATCATAGGTCATACTCATCGTTTAAGCACTAGTGGGGTTACCACTTTTACATAAAGCATTGTTTTGTTCACACCATTAGAGTTGCTTTAACTCAATTGGTTAGAGTAAAGCTCCCCCTAGATGTTGTTGGGGAACGTAGCAGAAATTCAAAATTTTCTACGCATCACCAAGATCAATCTATGGAGTAATCTAGCAACGAGGGGAAGGAGAGTGCATCTACATACCCTTGTAGATCTCTAAGAGGAAGCGTTCAAGTGAACGGGGTTGATGGAGTTGTACTCGTCGTGATCCAAATCACTGATGATCCTAGTGCCGAACGGACGGCACCTCCGTGTTCAACACACGTACAGCCCGGTGACGTCTCCTACGCCTTGATCCGGCAAGGGGAGAAGGAGAGGTTGGGGAAGACTCCATCCAGCAGCAGCACGACGGCGTGGTGGTGGTGGAGGAGCGTGGTACTCCAGCAGGGCTTCGCCAAGCACCGCAAGAGACGAGCAGGGAGAGGGGTAGGGCTGCGCCAAGAGGGAGATTGAATCGTCTATGGCAGCCCAAAACCTCAAGTATATATAAGGGGAGGGGAGGGGCTGCGCCCCCACCTAGGTTTCCACCCCTAGGGGTGGCGGCCAGCCCTAGATCCCATCTAGGGGGCGGCCAAGGGGGAGAGAGGGGGGCGCACCACTAGGTGGGCCTTAGGCCCATCTGAGCCTAGGGTTTGCCCCTTCCACTCTCCCTTGCGCCTTGGGCCTTGGTGGGGGGGCGCACCAGCCCACCTGGGGCTGGTCCCCTCCCACACTTGGCCCATGCAGCCCTCCGGGGCTGGTGGCCCCACTTGGTGGACCACCAGGACCCTCCCGGTGGTCCCGGTACATTACCGGTAAAACCCGAAACTTTTCTGGCGACCAAAACAGGACTTCCCATATATAAATATTTACCTCCGGACCATTCCGGAACTCCTCGTGACGTCCGGGATCTCACCCGGGACTCCGAACAACATTCGGTAACCACGTATATCTATTCCCTATAACCCTAGCGTCATCGGACCTTAAGTGTGTAGACCCTACGGGTTCGGGAACCATGCAGACATGACCGAGATAACTCTCCGGTCAATAACCAACAGCGGGATCTGGATACCCATGTTAGCTCCCACATGTTCCATGATGATGTCATCGGATGAACCATGATGTCAAGGACTTAATCAATCCCATATACAATTCCCTTTGTCTAGCGGTATGATACTTGCCCGAGATTCGATCGTCGGTATCCCGATACCTGGTTCAATCTCGTCACAGGCAAGTCTCTTTTGCTCGTTCCGTAACACATCATCCCGTGATCAAATCCTTGATCACATTGTGCACATTATGATGATGTCCTACCGAGTGGGCCCAGAGATACCTCTCCGTTTACATGGAGTGCCAAATCCCAGTCTCGATTCGTGCTAACCCAACAGACACTTTCGGAGATACCTGTAATGTACCTTTATAGCCACCCAGTTACGTTGTGACGTTTGGCACACCCAAAGCACTCCTACGGTATCCTGGAGTTGCAAAATCTCATGGTCTAAGGAAATGATACTTGACATTAGAAAAGCTTTAGCATACGAACTACATGATCTTGTGCTAGGCTTAGGATTGGGTCTTGTCCATGACATCATTCTCCTAATGATGTGATCCCGTTATCAATGACATCCAATGTCCATGGTCAGGAAACCGTAACCATCTATTGATCAACGAGCTAGTCAACTAGAGGCTTACTAGGGACATGGTGTTTTCTATGTATCCACACATGTATCTGAGTTTCCTATCAATACAATTCTAGCATGGATAATAAACGATTATCATGAACAAGGAAATATAATAATAACCAATTTATTATTGCCTCTAGGGCATATTTCCAACAGTCTCCCACTTGCACTAGAGTCAATAATCCAGTTCACATCGATATGTGATTAACACTCAAGGTCACATCCCCATGTGACTAACACCCAAAGAGTTCTGGGTTTGATCATGGTATGCTTGTGAGAGAGGTTTCAGTCAACGGGTCTTCAGCATTCAGATCCGTATGTACTTCACAAATTTCTATGTCATCTTGTAGATGCAACTACTACGCTACATTTGGAGCCATTTCAAATAACTGTTCTATTTGGAGTTATTCTAAATTGTTGCTCCATTATACGTATCCGGTATCTCTACTCAGAGCTATCCGGATAGGTGTTAAGCTTGCATCGACGTAACTCTTTACATCGAACTCTTTATCACCTCCATAACCGAGAAACATATCCTTATTCCTCTAAGGATAATTTAGACCGCTATTTGGTGATCTACTCCTAGATTACCTTTGTACCCTCTTGCCAGATATGTTGCAAGGCACACATCAGGTGCGGTACTCAGCATGGCATACCGTATAGATCCTATGACAAAAGCATAGGGGACAACCTTCGTCCTTCCTCTTTCTTATGCCATGGTCGAGCTTTAAGTCTTAACTTCATACCTTACAACTCAGGCAAGAACTCCTTCTTTGACTGATCCATCTTGAACACCTTCAAGATCATGTCAAGGTATGTGCTCATTTGAAAGTACCATTAAGCGTTTTGATCTATCCTTATAGATCTTGATGCTCAATGTTCAAGTAGCTTAATCCAGGTTTTCCATTGAAAAACACTTTCCAAATAACCCTATATGCTTTCCAGAAATTCTACGTCATTTCTGATCAACAATATGTCAACATATATTTATCAGAACTTCTATAGTGCTCCCACTCACTTCTTTGGAAATACAAGTTTCTCATAAACTTTGTATACACCCAAAATCTTTGATCATCTCATCAAAGCATACATTCCAACTCCGAGATGCTTACTCCAGTCCTTAGAAGGATTGCTGGAGCTTTGCATACTTGTTAGCATCTTTCAGGATTGACAAAAACCTTCCGGTTGTATCACATACAACCTTTCCTCAAGAAAATCGTCGAGGAAACAATGTTTTGACATCCTATCTGCAAGATTTCATAAATAATGCAGTAATCGCTAATATAACTCCAACAGACTCTTAGCATCGCTACGAGTGGAAAGTCTCATCGTAGTCAACTCCTTGAACTTGTCGGAAAACATCTTAACGACAAGTCGAGCTTTCTTAATGGTGATACTTACCATCATTGTCCGTCTTCCTTTTAAAATCCATATGTACCTAACAGCCTTACGACCATCAAGTAGTTCTTCCAAAGTCTACACTTTGTTTTCATATATGGATCCTCTCTCGGATTATATGGCCTCGAGCCATTATGGAATCCAGGCCCACCATCGCTTCTCCATAGCTTGTAGGTTCATTGTTGTCTAGCAACATTACTTCCAAGACAGGATTACGTACCACTCTGAAGTAGTACGCATCCTTGTCATCCCACGAGGTTTGGTAGTGACTTGATCTGAAGTTTCATGATCACTATCATAAGCTTCCACTTCAATTGATGTAGGTGCCACAGGAACAACTCCCTGTGCCCTGCCACACACTAGTTGAAGAGATGGTTCAATAACCTCATCAAGTCTCCACCATCCTCCCACTCAATTCGTTCAAGAGAAACTTTTCCTCGAGAAAGGACCCGATTCTAGAAACAATCCCTTATTGCTTTCGGATCTGAGACAGGAGGTATACCCAGCTGTTTTGGGTGTCCTATGAAGATGCATTTATCCGCTTTGGGTTCGAGCTTATCAGCCTGAAACTTTTTCACATAAGCGTCGCAGCCCCAAACTTTTAAGAAATGACAGCTTAGGTTTCTCTAAACCATAGTTCATACGGTGTCATCTCATCGGAATTACGTGGTGCGCAATTTAAAGTGAATGTGGTTGTCTCTAATGCCTAACCCATAAACTATCGTGGTAATTCGATAAGAGACATCATGGTATGCATCATATCCAATAGGGTGCAATTATGATGTTCGGACACACCATCACACTATGGTGTTCCAGGCTGTATTAGTTTTGAAACAATTTCCACAATGTCTTAATTCTGCGCCAAACTCGTAATTCAGATATTCATCTCTATGATCATATCATAGATATTTTATCCTCTTTTCATGACGATCTCTCACCTTCACCCTGAAATTACTTGAACCTTTCAATAATTCAGACTCGTGATTCATCAAGCAAATGTACTCAACATCTACTCAAATCATCTGTGAAGTAAGAACATAACGATATCCACTACACGCCTCAGCACTCATTGGACTGCACACATCAAAATGTATTACTTCCAACAAGTTACTTTCTAGTTCCACTTTACTGAAAAACGAGGCTTTCAGTCATCTTGCCCATGTGGTATGATTTGCATGTCTCAAGTGATCCAAAATCAAGTGAGTCCAAACGGTCCATTTGAATGGAGTTTCTTCATGCATATACACCAATAGACATAGTTCGCATGTCTCAAACTTGTCAAAACGAGTGAGCCCAAAGATCCATCAACATGGAGCTTCTTCATGCGTTTTATACCGATATGACTTACGTGGCAGTGCCACAAGTTGGTGGTACTATCATTACTATCTTATATCTTTTGGCATGAACATGTGTATCACTACGATTGAGATTCAATAAACCATTCATTTTAGGTGCAAGACCATTGAAGGTATTATTCCAATAAACAGAGTAGCCATTATTCTCCTTAAATGAATAACCGTATTGTGATAGTGTAAGTGCATCTAGTGCCACCCCTAGTTGGTTTTGGAGTATTGACGACAAACCTAGTTGAGGGACTAATGTGTTCGTGAGAATTGCAGGATAACACAGGTAGAAGTCCCTCATTGATTCGGTTTTACTACCAGAGATGACCCCTAAAATTGTATGAAGACATTGAAGCCAAAGGTGGTATATGAAGATATTCACATTGAAGACTATGACAAAAGAAGACACGTTATGAAGCCTATGGAGCTCGAAGACTTAGATCTTTCGTAGTTCTTTTTCTTTTGTGTTGAGTCATAGGAACCACCGTACTGTTAAGTGGGGTCCAGGAGAACCAGTCAGAATGACTGAAGTGATGCCTAAACCAAAAACCTATGTCTTCGAGTGAAGACAATGAGAGCGAATCTTGTCCAGAGCCGGACAAGTCAGCTTTGCTTGTAGCCCAAGTAAAGTTGCCATGAGAGTTTGAAATCTGACTGTTGAGACACGTGTCAGTTCCTTAGTGACCCAGGGTCATTTCAGACAAATCAGGTTGGGTTGCCAAGTGGCTATAAATAGCCCACCCCCTACAACCATAAACGGTTGGCTGCTCAGATTTCAGTGCACGGCTTTTGTCGTTTGAGAGCAACCCACCTCGAAGCCTTTGAGAGAAAATTCCTAGCGAGGAGAAAATCCCTAACCACCCAGAGCCAGAGTAAATTGGGCATCACTTAAGTCTTCTTGTCTGTGTGATCTGAAGACTTATTACACTTGAGGACTGTGAATCCTCCAGATGGTTAGGCGTCGTGTTCAGAGCATCCAAGAGACATTGTGGATTGCCAGTGAACGAAGACTGTGAAGGTTTGGGAGTCTACCTTGAAGACTTACCAGAGTGATTGGGCGAGGACTAAGTGACCTTAGCTCAAGGAGAATACGGTGAGGACTTGGTGTCCTGAGCTGCGTGTTCAGGACTGGGTGTCCGGGACTGTGTGTCCTAAGGTTTAAATACCTAGCCGCTCCAACCAGACGTACAGTTGTCACAGCAACTGGAACTGGTCCAACATATCATTGTCTTCAACGAGTCACTGGTTTCATCTTCACTTCCTTTTACTTACTGTTCCTCATTGTGAAGCCATTGCATGCTTGCTCTATCTTTTGTCTTCACAACGTGAATGTATGATCTGTTTGGCTTCATAACTTCTTCCTACCTGATCCTTATTACACTGCAGTTGTTTGTCTTTGTGCTTTCACTCTATTGAATACTTGACCATGGCTTGCCTAGTGTAATCTAACTTCCGCTGCATAGTAATAGGCAAAATCTTCGCTGTCTGTCTTCATAACTCCCACGTTTTGAAGACTTTCATAAAAATCACCTACTCACCCCCCTCTAGTCGATATAACGCACTTTCAATTGGTATTAGAGCAAGGTGCTCCCTTGTTCTGTGTGATTCGGTTTAACCACCTGGAGTTTTAGCTATGTCAACTGCAGTGATAATCAAAGTCTCCGCTGCGTGCCCCGTCTTCGATGGAACTGAATATCCCTACTGGAAGAATAAGATGCGCATGCATCTTGAAGCCATTGACGTCGACCTATGGTATGTCGTCGAGAACGGCGTTCCCAAGGCTGGAGAAGGTGTCACTGCTGCTGATGTCAAGAAGTTCACTCAACTGGACTCTACTACCAAAAATATCATCTGTGGTCATCTGACAAAAGGACAGTATGGCCGTGTGAGTGCCTTGAAGACATCCAAGCTGGTCTGGGACTGGCTCTGCAAGGTCAGTGAAGGCATCTCAACCCAGAGAGATCAAAGAATTAGTGTTCTTCGCAACCTCTTCAACCGCTTCAAGCGAAATGACAATGAGAATGTCCAGCACACATTTGACCGGCTCACTGACATCACAAATGAGCTTCAAGCCCTCGGCGCCACTGAGATCACCAAACATGAAATCGTCAAGACGCTGCTGAGATCACTTGATAGTTCGTTTGACATCCTAGCCCTGATGATTCAAGAACGTCCTGATTTCAAGACACTAGATCCATCTGACATACTTGAGAGGCTCAACACACATGAGTTTCAGCTTTCTGAGAAAAGAGATATCTACGGTCCAAACTATGGGCGAACTCGTGCCTTGAAGGCAAAAGCTGTTTCCTCATTTGAAGAAGAATCTGACAGCAGTTCTGATGATCCTGAAGACATTGGAAGAGAACTTGCAATGCTAGTGAAGAAGTTCCAAAAATTCACCAAGAAGAAAGGCTTCAGAAAATCTTCACGATCAAGCTCAAGGAATGATGAAGCTTCTGCTCATGACTACAAGAAGAAAACATGCCACAAGTGCAAGAAAACTGGACACTTCATCTCTGAGTGTCCACAGTGGGACAATGAGAACAGAAGGAAGAAGAAAAGCAAGGAATATGATTCTGACGACAAGAAGAAGAAGAAATACTCAAAGTCTTCTTCCAAGTCTTCCTCAAAGTCTTCATCACACAAGAAGAGCTCATCTGGCAAGGCACGTGCGTTTGTTGGCAAGGAAATGGATTCAGAGGAGGAGTCCGCTTCTGAGGAGGCAGAGGTGGAGTCTGAGGAGGAGTCTGATTCTGGCATTGCGAGTCTAGCTACAGCATACGTCGTCAAGTCCATCTTCAACACTGAAGACAATGACTTCATCACCGACACCGATGCAAATGACAAGAACGACTCCACTCCTACCTACTTCTTCATGGCACGCGGTGCCAAGGTAAACACATGCACTACTCGCTATCAAACATCTAGTGACGATGACTCTGACTGTGATTCAAAACCCAGCTACAAAACACTTGCTAAAATTGCAACTGAACAACAGAAAGCTATGGAACATATTCAAAAACTGTTAGATAGAAGCGATGATCTGTTGGGTGCTGAAATGACTCGATCTGAATCCTTAATTGAAGACATAAAAAATCTTCATGTTAAGTATCAGGAACTTGAAGATCGTCTTGATACTCTCTCAACAACTCATGAAAAGCTTTCCTATGATTATCTTCAAAGGAAGCAAGAACTTGAGAAATTGAGAGCGGCTCATGAAGATCTTCAAAAGGAAAACGAGTCACTTCGCGCCGAACAGATCAGTTCCGCTCAGGAAGGATTTGAACCACCATGTCTTAAATGCATTGAGCGTGATAATGCTACTTCTGTTGCTGAATGTTCCACTGCTACTGCTGTTGCAATATCTTCAACTGTTGATGTGGTGACTAACCCCTCTGCTAAGGATACCACTGCTATTGCTGATGAGAATGCTAGGTTGAAGACATTGCTTGAAACAGGGATGTACAAAAGTCTTAAAGGACATCAGACATTATGTGATTTCCTCAAGAAGCAGATTCTGAACCGAAACCCTAGGAAAGAGGGTGTTGGGTTCGTGAGGAAAATAAATGCAGATGGCTCTTACTGGAAACCTCAGCAGTACCCCAAAACCACATGGGTTGCTGCAAAGGAACTTTCAACACATCCACCCAATTTATCTGGCTTCACTTGTGCTAACCACATTATCATTGATGAATCCTTTGATGCAAACTATAAACTGTTTAAGAATCAGAATGGCGAAGTGTTTTCCAGGTACATTGGTACTAACTACGGGAATGGACCGCCTATGAAGAAGATCTGGGTTCCGAAAAAGTGTCTGGAAAATCTTCCTGTGAATGTCTTCATGACACCTCACTTGAAGAAGACAAACCTCAGACCGAAGGCTTCATACGGTCCAAAGGCTTCATACAAACAGAGGACTCACCTGAGTCACACTAACGCAAATGTTTTGTAGGGAAACCATACTCAGGCATATGAATATGAGAGCGGTTCATCGAACCGTCATGTTCATATGACCAAAAATTATTCTGCTTATTCCTATGAGTATTATTGTCCACCTGCAAGACTGTTTGCTAAGGCTTCAAAGCCAAAATTCTCAGATGCTGCACTTAGACTTATTTCTTCTAAGCCACCCTTGAAGATGTGGGTGGTCAAGAAAGCTTAACTCTCTTTTGCAGGGAAAGGTCTCCAGCAGAAAAACAAAATCTTCTGACGCTATTGCTGGGGACCTTAAAAATCTTGTAGGGCGCAAGATAAAATGCCCGAATGGCATCACTATGTACTTCGTTCCTGAATCGCACGCTACTCTCCCTATTAGTCCTAATCAGGATCTAAGTTTTCATAACCCACTGGTTCGTCAAATGTTTTTGCTTCACAATTCTCTTCGTGAAGCCTATCCCCCTAACTGCACTGTAGGGTACGACACCAGCATCTTCAAAGTCTTCAGAATGGATTATTGACAGTGGGTGTACAAATCACATGACTGGCAAAAGAAGCCTTCTTATGGACTCAACCTTATGTCCATCCGACAAGAGCCACATCACATTTGCTGACACTGGTAAAAGTAAGGTATTGGGTCTAGGTAGAGTTGCAATCTCAAAGGATCAACACATGGATAAAGTCATGCTTGTTGAATCCCTTGGCTTCAACTTAATGTCTGTCTCAATGCTTTGCGATTTGAACATGATCGTAATGTTTGGAAAATATCGTTGCCTAGTACTAATGGAATCTGACAAGTCTCTAGTGTTTGAAGGGTATCGGAAAGATGATTTGTATGTGGTAGATTTCTCAGCAGGGCCACAACTTGCAGTATGTCTTCTTGCAAAAGCTTCAGAATGCTGGCTTTGGCATCGGAGGCTTGGGCATGCTGGCATGAGGAACCTCCACACCCTTGCGAAGAAGAAGCATGTCATAGGCATCGAGGGCGTCAAGTTCAAGAAAGATCACTTATGCGGTGCCTGTGAAGCAGGGAAGATGACGAGGGCAGAACATCCTTCGAAGACAATCATGACTACTACACAACCCTTCAAACTGCTTCACATGGATCTTTTCGGTCCCACTCACTACTCAACTTTTACTACTACTGCTTGCCTCTATGGCTTTGTCATTGTTGATGATTACTCTAGATATACTTGGGTGCACATAATATTTTACAAGACTGAACTGCAGGATGTCTTCAGACGCTTCGCCAATCGAGCTATGAACAATTTTGGCGCCAAGATAAAGCACATCAGAAGTGACAATGGCACTGAATTCAAAAACACTGGCCTTGATACATATCTTGATACCTTGGGCATCACACATGAATTCTCAGCTCCATACACGCCACAGCAGAATGGCGTCGTCGAACGCAAGAACAGAACACTCATTGAGATGGCCAGAACAATGCTAGATGAATACAAGACTCCAAGAAAATTCTGGATTGAAGCCATTGACACTGCATGCCATACAATCAATCGTGTTTATCTTCACAAGCTTCTGAACAAGACATCTTATGAACTCCTAACTGGCAAGAAGCCAAATGTCAGTTACTTCAGAGTATTTGGCGCAAGGTGCTGGATCAAGGACCCACATCACACTTCAAAATTTGCACCAAAAGCACATGAGGGTTTTATGCTTGGATATGGAAAGGATTCGCACTCCTACAGAGTCTTCAATCTCTTTCATTACAAAGTGGTTGAAACAGTGGATGTGCGGTTCGATGAGACAAATGGTTCACAAACAGAGCAACTACCAAATGTGCTAGATGAAGTTCCAGCTAGTGAATCAATCAAGCTTATGGGAACTGTAGAGATTATACCTTCTGAAGCTCATCCTGAAGAAGAACTTATCATCTCAGCACCTGATCAACATGAAGACAATGCTCAGCCTGAAGACATTCCTCCCAACAACAACACAGATCAGCAAGAGCAAAGTCTTCGCCCTGTACATCCTCGTGTTGCCAATGAAGTGCAGATTGACAGAATAATTGACAGCATCAATGCACCTGGTCCACTCACTCGTTCAAGGGCAACTCAGCTAGCAAATTTCTGTGGGCACTTCGCATTCGTCTCAATATCAGAACCCAAGAAAGTTGAAGAAGCCTTCATGGAACCTGAATGGATTCAAGCTATGCAAGAAGAGCTTCAACAGTTTGAGCTGAATAATGTATGGGAACTGGTTAAGCGTCCTGATCCACGGAAGCACAACATAATAGGCACCAAATGGATATACCGCAACAAGCAAGATGAGCATGGTCAAGTTGTCAGAAACAAAGCTCGTCTCGTTGCTCAAGGATATACTCAAGTGGAGGGCATTGACTTCGATGAAACATTTGCTCCTATGGCTAGGCTTGAAGCCATACGCATACTGCTGGCCTATGCAAATCATCATAACATACTTCTATATCAAATGGATGTGAAAAGTGCCTTTCTCAATGGCAAAATTGAAGAAGAAGTGTATGTTGCACAACCGCCTGGCTTTGAAAATCCAAAACATCCTGACATGGTATACAAGCTCAACAAGGCACTGTATGGCCTCAAACAAGCCCCTAGGGCCTGGTATGACACACTCAAATACTTCCTGAAGAGCAAAGGCTTCATACCTGGTTCCCTGGATCCCACTCTTTTCACGAAGACATATGATGATGAACTGTTTGTGTGCCAAATATGTGTGGATGACATTATCTTCGGCTGCACCAATCAGAAGTACAGTGAAGAGTTTGGATATATGATGCAAGAGCAATATCAGATGTCCATGATGGGGGAGCTGAAGTTCTTCCTTGGTCTTCAAATACGACAACAACGCAATGGCATCTTCATATCTCAAGAGAAGTATCTCAAAGATTGCCTGAAGAAGTTCGGTATGCAAGACTGCAAAGGCTTCACAATACCAATGCCAGCCAAACATCATCTAGGTCCTGACGACAATGGTAAAGAGTTCGATCAAAAGGTATACCGCTCCATGATTGGTTCTTTGCTTTATTTATGTGCATCTAGGCCAGATATTATGCTTAGTGTTTGCATGTGTGCTCGATTTCAAGCGGCATCAAAGGAGTCGCATCACTTAGCTATGAAGCGAATTCTTCGATATTTGGCTCACACCCCAACTCTAGGATTATGGTATCCAAAGGGCTCAGAGTTTGATTTGGTTGGATTTTCGGATGCTGATTATGCTGGTGACAAAGTTGATCGCAAGTCTACATTAGTCACATGTCACTTTCTGGGACGATCACTTGTATGTTGGTCTTCAAAGAAGCAGAACTGTGTATCTCTCTCCACTGCTGAATCTGAATACATTGCTGCTGGATCTTGCTGCGCTCAGCTTCTGTGGATGAAGCAAACACTCAAGGACTATGGCATTCATCTGAAGCAAGTACCACTTTACTGTTGGAAATATGCCCTAGAGGCAATAATAAATTAGTTATTATTATATTTCCTTGTTCATGATAATCGTTTATTATCCATGCTATAATTGTATCGATAGGAAACTCAGATACATGTGTGGATACATAGACAACACCATGTCCCTAGTAAGCCTCTAGTTGACTAGCTCGTTGATCAATAGATGGTTATGGTTTCCTGACCATAGACATTGGATGTCGTTGATAACGGGATCACATCATTAGGAGAATGATGTGATGGACAAGACCCAATCCTAAGCCTAGCACAAAGATCGTGTAGTTCGTATGCTAAAGCTTTTTCTAATGTCAAGTATCATTTCCTTAGACCATGAGATTGTGCAACTCCCGGATACCGTAGGAATGCTTTGGGTGTGCCAAACGTCACAACGTAACTGGATGGCTATAAAGGTACATTACAGGTATCTCCGAAAGTGTATGTTGGGTTAGCACGAATCGAGACTGGGATTTGTCACTCCGTGTAAACGGAGAGGTATCTCTGGGCCCACTCGGTAGGACATCATCATAATGTGCACAATGTGATCAAGGAGTTGATCACGGGATGATGTGTTACGGAACGAGTAAAGAGACTTGCCGGTAACGAGATTGAACAAGGTATCGGGATACCGACGATCGAATCTCGGGCAAGTATCGTACCGCTAGACAAAGGGAATTGTATACGGGATTGATTAAGTCCTTGACATCATGGTTCATCCGATGAGATCATCGTGGAACATGTGGGAGCCAACATGGGTATCCAGATCCCGCTGTTGGTTATTGACCGGAGAACGTCTCGGTCATGTCTGCATGTCTCCCGAACCCGTAGGGTCTACACACTTAAGGTTCGATGATGCTAGGGTTGTAAAGGAAGTTTGTATGTGATTACCGAATGTTGTTAGGAGTCCCGGATGAGATCCCGGACATCACGCGGAGTTCCGGAATGGTCCGGAGGTAAAGATTTATATATAGGAAGTCCTATTTCGGCCATCGGGACAAGTTTCGGGGTCATCGGTATTATACCGGGACCACCGGAAGGGTCCCGGGGGTCCACCGGGTGGGGCCACCTATCCC
Source organism: Triticum urartu (assembly GCF_003073215.2). Classification (NCBI taxonomy): domain Eukaryota; kingdom Viridiplantae; phylum Streptophyta; class Magnoliopsida; order Poales; family Poaceae; genus Triticum; species Triticum urartu. The sequence continues at coordinate 653,388,661 of NC_053028.1, read as the reverse complement.
GGAGGGTCCCATGGGCTGAAGTGGGAAGGGATCCTGCCCAAAGTGGGCTGGGGCGCCACTTTCCCCTAGGACCCATGCGCCTAGTGTGGGGAAACCCTAAAAGGAAGAGTCCTAGGAGGGGAAGGCACCTCCTAGGTGCCTTGGGGGGGAGGGAATCCTCCCTTGGCCGCCACCCCAAGGCCCATCTAGGGCTGCCGCCCCTCTAGGGGTGGGAACCCTAGAGGGGGCGCACCCTCCTCCCTCTCCCCTATATATAGTGAGGCTTAGGGCTGCCCATAACACGCGATTCGATCTCTCGTTGGTGCAGCCCTGCATCTCTTCTTCCTCCTCTTCTGTGGTGCTTGGCGAAGCCCTGCAGGATAGCCACGCTCCTCCACCACCACCACGCCGTTGTGCTGCTGTTGGATGGAGTCTTCCTCAACCTCTCCCTCTCTCCTTGCTGGATCATGGCATGGAAGACGTCACCGGGCTGTACGTGTGTTGAACGCGGAGGTGCCGTCCGTTCGGCACTTGGTCATCGGTGATTTGGATCACGACGAGTACGACTCCATCAACCCCGTTCTCTTGAACGCTTCCGCTTAGCGATCTACAAGGGTATGTAGATGCACTCTCCTTCCCTCGTTGCTGGTCTCTCCATAGATGGATCTTGGTGACACGTAGGAAAATTTTGAATTTCTGCTACGTTCCCCAACATTTACTGCGACAACGAAAGCGCCATCAAGATTGCCAACAACCCAGTTCAGCACTCGAAGACAAAGCACATTGAAATTCATCATCACTTTCTCAGAGATCATGTTGTGAAGGAAGACATTGATATCATACACGTCAACACTGAAGAACAATTGGCAGATATCTTCACCAAGCCCTTGGATGAGAAGAGACTTTGCAAGTTACGGTGTGAGCTAAATATCCTAGAATCCTCAAATGTCCTGTGATCAGGCACACATCCTAACACTTATGCATATGATGACTTAGATGTGCAACACACAAAGTAAAGTATATCTTCAATCAATGAAGACATACATTCTAAGTGTGAATACATTAATGTGGAATTTGACTTCGGAGCGCCACGATAATTGTGCGCCATGTCTGGGTCTAATACTTCCTATACGGTGGGTAACGCCACCACCAAACGTTCCATTTTGAAGTGTTGCACTCATGGCGTTACCTTGCAATATCTTCACATTTGATTTGGCTTTGAACTCAACCTGTCTTCATGATTATCTTCACTACATTGATTATATAGATATATACATACTAGTGTTCTGTCCTCTACAGCATTCACTTATAGCTATGTCTTCTTGGTTGAATCTTTTGAACTAAGTGAATGTGATTGGACCCTAATCTCTCTATGCTTTCTATCTCAAATTCTATCTCTCCAAGTCATATGCATTCTGTTGAAACTGTCGAATGTCTTCACTACGTCCTTCAGCAGAAGATAAAGAGACAACCATAAAGTCCGTTTTCAATGCTCATTCCTCCACATAAAATCCGGAGAAGCAGGAACGACCGCCCGACAATCCAGGCGTGCGTGGGACGTGGAACAAACCCCAAACTTCCGCAAACTGGCCACGCGTTCCTCAGATGCGAATCGCCAGGGGCACCTGTGTAATAGCACAGTGCCGCCCCTGTGCCTATAAATTCACACTTACCGTGGTCATTATATCCTTCTTCCACCCTCGCACGAACCCTAGCGCCACCGCTAGCTCTCGACGACGCCGGAGACGAAGCGCTTCGCTGTCGCAACCTCTCCGACGCCGTCCTCACGCCGACCGCGGACATCGTTCTCTCCGCCGTCGCCGTAGGTGTCTTTCGTCGCCAAGTTAGGGCACGGAGGACTGAACTGCTCGGCATCATCTCTCACTTCCGTCTAGTAGTTCCAAGTGTGGTAAATAAAACTTCTTTTTACAGCCCCTTTTAATCTCATGGTTTTGTCACTTTCTACCATAAGAAGTTTATCTTCACACAAGTTAGATCTCTCAATCTGCATCTCATAACATGCCTAGTATATTCACTTGTGCTTAATAAAGTAGTTACATTCCTCACTTGTACTGATCTGTGGGTTCGTACAAATCTGGAACCAACTTCTTATCTATGAGTGCACGATGAGGTCAATGTCTTCTAAACTGATTAATCTTCAAAACCTTCTGAGAATGCATATGACCTCTTCCCCTTCCCTCGCACCTTAATGCTGTCACAGGTACATGTCCGTGGAGAATCCTTCGGTTCTCATAGGATGCATTCATTTGCAGAATTCCTACAGAAACACATAAATTCTCCTGAAGCCAGTTCCTGTTGGTCCAGCAAAAGAAAGCCTTTGAAGCCTTTGAAAGTTTTGAAGACTTTCAAGCTAAAGTTTATGGCTTCAGAAGCAGCAGCAAGGAAGGGGGGAAGACAGAGACGTGAAGGAACTTCCAAAGATCTGCCTGAAGACTTGGCAGAAATGTATAAAACAGATCCTGAAGAGAGTTATGGGCAGCGCAAAACCCAAATCCAATGGATTCGACGCTATTGGGCAGAACAATGGTTCAAATACCGCTTCGTCACCCAGGAGTATGCTGAGAAAAGTGCCATCAAGAGACCATGGGGGGACATCCTTTACAAGAATCTCATACCCAGGACCAGAGATGAAGCCATTGCTCAAGGCTTCTACCCATGCATGGTTCGAGGACCACAGCCTGATGATGCACATCCGTTGTCGCTCCTCTGGTGTCGTGACGACAATCTATTCAAGCGCAACTTCCAGTTTGCCCAACAGTCAGTGAAGCTGAACAAGAAGAAATTTGGGTTAGACTTCAACCCTGGTCCCTCAACTCCAAGGGCAGATGGCACACGCTACGCGGAACCTAATATCATCGGTCTGTATGCCAATCTTGAGGGCCTCATCACTCGCATCTTAGTCCAAGGGACTGCCATGAATGACCCTCCAGCTGACTCTGAGTCTGATGAAGCTCCTGCTGTACCGAAGCCAAAGCAGTCGAAGAAGCCAAAAGCTTGAAAGCCAGCCCCTTCATCAAAAATCTCAAGGGCGAAGCCATTGGCAACTGCACCTCCTGAAGACAGTGTGCAGTCTGAAGACGTATCCCGTGTCTCCAAGCTCCAGAAGGACAAGGTGCCTCAGTCACACACCGGCAAAGAGCTCACAGCTGCTGCCATTCTGCGCAGCGAAGCCATTGATCTGTCAAGTGATGAAGATCTTGGAGATGACGCTCTAGAGCAGCTCATCAAAAGCAAAGAGGAAGCTGAAATCTTCAACAACCTGCCTCTCTTTGATGTTGCCATCATACACAACTTCATCGATGAATGGTTTGCCTCACCAAACATAAGCTTCGAAGATCTGCAGCTGCCTGTTGGCCTCAGCATCACCTTCCAGGGCGCTATTGCTTCAGAACTTGCAATTGCCCAGTGCATTGTTGAACTGAAGCAGAAAATTGATTTTGAAAAGGCTCAGTTCAAGAAGCACATGGCCAAGCTCAGCATGCAAGAAGTGAAGAACTTCAAGATCATGTTGCACGAGCTAAAAGAAAACTTTCTGAAGAAGCATGCAGAAGCTCAAGGTTCACGTGAGCGGATGAAGTCTCTGGCAGAACGATGTGTGCAAGCCTACAATGAGGCCGAGAAGCGCAAGGCACTTGGGCGTCCTGGCATCGACCCCAAGATGGCCGCGAAGAAGAAGAAGAAGCCTGCTATGGCTGAACCAGAGGCACCAAGGCAAGAAGTTGTTCCGATTGTCTTCCCAACCACCACAACTGGCTCGAAGCCAAAGAGCCGGTCAACCGCTTCAGAGCTCAAGAAGACACGGAATGCAGAGGCTGAAGCTAGGAAGAGGAAACACCCTGAAGCCTCTCCTTCTGACCCCACCAAGAAGAAGCGCAAGATCAAGAGATCTCGGGCTGCTCCCACAGAGCCCTTGATTGTTGAACCTATCTCTATGGTTCACCCCAACGCAGAACGACGACTAACAGTTCATGAGCCTGCTTCCACAGAGGCTCCTGAAGCTGAAGACATACCAGCAGCCGACCCCATTGCTGCTGAAGACATTGGTCATCAGGACAATGTACAAGATGATGCAGCCCTTCCTCAGTATGAACAAAGCGAGCTCATCAGCATTGGTCGTCCTCTGACGCCAATTGCACAAGATGCGTCATGGGCGGATCGCCCTCAAGAGGAAGAAGACATTGAGGCCCAGCCCACTCCAACACCTCAGGCGTCGTCTACATTCCGCAGGCTTTGCAAAGGTCCAAGGCCTCAAGTCTATACTGAAGACATTCCGGCTGCATCAGCCGAAGACAATGAAGAAGCACCACCAGAACCCACTCCCCCGCTCCATCAAGACGCAGTTCTCCAGGAGAACGTGCCTGAGTTTGTCCCTCCAACTACACCAGTGGAGGCTGAAAATGTTGAGGCTGCCACAGCCAACACCGAAGCCAATGTGGAGCCCTCCCCACCAAAAGCTTCAGCAGACAGCGAAGCTACTGATCCAGACACTTCTGTTCCTGAGTCTGCTGCAGGTCCTCAGTTTGATTACCATGTTGAGCACAGGCCTCATGTCCAGAAGCCAGTCCTAAGGCTGCCAAGGTTCCCAAGTCCTGCATCAGCACCTGGCTCCTTTGATATCAATAGCTTCAAGGTAGACAATACATTCTTCAATAGCTCCAAGAACCCCTATTCAAGGGAAAGGATTGTATCAGATAGGTTCTGGAGCTATCCTCAGCGCAGCTACTATTCATGCATCCTATACAACCAAGGTCGCATCTTCCCGCACAAGCGCCTTGAGGTTGAAGCCATTGCTGGTCTGCCCTGTCTAGAGGAAGCTTTGGATTGCTTTAAGCAAGTGGGTCTGCTGCAGTTTGTCACTGATGAAGAGCACTGGAATGAAGAGCTTCTGCTTCAGTTCTATGCCACCCTCCATATTAAAGGATACAACAGAGCTCCGAAGATTTGGGTCCTGGAGTGGATGACCGGCAATGTCCATCATGAAGCCAATGCATTTGATATCATTGAGCTCACCAGCCTGCCCACTCCTGGCGAATTCTTGGAGGAAGGTTGTCAACTACATGCTGAAGCTATTGAGAGCATATTCTAGAGGCCTAAGCCAAATATGAGTCAGATGCTCTCAATGATGAAGCCATTGCCCCATGATGCACCCTATCCAACTGAGTTCTTCGTTGAAGACCTTGAGTACCTGCCCAGGACCATATATCACATCATCCGGCGGACTCTCTGGCCCATTAAGGGACACTCTCCACATGCCAAGATTGAGGGTGCAATGAAGACTCTCATATTCTATATCCTTCATGGCAAATGCTTCAACGCACAGGATTTCTTCATACGCCAACTTGCAGCGTCAGGCTCAGATTTATTTGGTTTGAAGTTCTATGCTCCTTGGGTGATGAGGCTGATCAAACTGCACTCTGCGATCTCGTATCAGCCCTCAACCCGAAACCATCGGATCTTCTTGCCAGATGTGGATACCTCTGCTGAAGCTATATATCCTGAGCCTGCCAAGCAACCTATAAGTCTTCAGAATGCAGAACACCAGAGCTTCACGCAGAACATTGAAGGTGTTGAAGCCATATCCAGGGTGTATCCGTTGGCTGGCACTACACGTGCACCAGCATCTACTGAAGCCACAAACAGCACAAATGCTCAAAGACCCAAGAAGCGCGCTCGTGCCCTCAATGACCGAGAGCTTCTTGTGGCCCTTCACCAAAAGCAATATAGGCATCACGACTGGCTAAAGCGTCAGATGAAAAGCCTCTTGGTGGATGTTAATCGTCTTCGAAATCTTGCCACCAAGAATGCTTTCGTCACTCATGAAACCTGTCGTCGTACATGGAAAGGTCTATCAATGATATGTACTGAAGCTGAACTTGAAGAGGATGGCTTCACAGAGCGATTCAAGTTTGACACCACACCTCCTAGAAGGGCTGTGATGCGCAACACACCATCACTTGAAGACTCTGAGTTTTCTTCATCTTCTGCCACAGTCACTGCCAGAATCATTGATGAAGAAGACGATGCTACATCACCGCCACCTGCTTCAGCACCTCCAAGCTCTTCTGCACCGCCAACCACCTCCAATGACCCTACTGCTCCTGGGAACGAGTAGACACTCTATGTCTTCAAACCTTTTTGGTCCTTGCTGACAAAAGGGGGAGAAGCATATGGGTTGATAGTCTTCAAGCGGGTCCATATGGGCGGGTGCTTTATGTTTTGCTATATTTTTCTTCATGCTTACAACTCTTGTTTTTGCTTCATTTGGTTCTTTGAGTTGTAACACTAAAACTCAATGGTCGTCTGCTACTCGTTTGCCACCCTGTTTGCGAAGATAAATTCCGCATGTGCGACGATAAATTCCGCACTTATCTCATTCTGCAGATGTCCATTTTCCATTATGCATGTCATCATCTTCATATACTTTCATATGCATAGTGGATTGTCATCATAAGCTGAAGTGGATCTCCACAAGTACAACCTGCCATGTGCATTTGCATTCCAAAAGCAAATTAACTTATATGCACATCTTCAGGAGGAGCCCTTGCAACTTATGAAGACAATTCCTTATCCTTTACAATTTCACAGACTATATTCCCCATTGAAAACTTCAACTAGTTTGTCATCAATCACCAAAAAGGGGGAGATGTAAGTGCATCTAGTGCCACCACTAGTTGGTTTTGGAGTATTGACGACAAACCTAGTTGAGGGACTAATGTGTTCGTGAGAATTGCAGGATAACACAGGTAGAAGTCCCTCATTGATTCGGTTTTACTACCAGAGATGACCCCTAAAATTGTATGAAGACATTGAAGCCAAAGGTGGTATATGAAGATATTCACATTGAAGACTATGACAAAAGAAGACACGTTATGAAGCCTATGGAGCTCGAAGACTTAGATCTTTCGTAGTTCTTTTTCTTCACACCGTACAGAGAGGCCATGGTGGAAGATATCGGCTGCATCCGGTAGGCATGCAACCTGGTCTGGGGGCATGGGTGTTTCTGGTTGGGACCGAGAGGGGGGCACCCCTTAGAGCGCGCGATATAAATTTGATCCCATGCTAAGCGAGGTTGTAGCCTCCCCTCTTAGAGTTTCGCTTGACAAGTATCGTGGGTGATTCCAGACACCGGTAAGTTAAGCTGGTGTGTGCGGTCAGGTGTGTTTTCGAATGAAAGACCGTAGACGGAATTAGTCCCGATGGACTAGAGGAATCCGTTGCTAGTGGGTAAAGAGTACACCCTCTGCAGAGATATTATACCTATTCGAATAGCCGTGTCCATGGTTAAGGACTACAGTCTGGGATGGGTTAAGTGTCGGTCTTAGTGTCGATCTTCGGAGGAAAACTACTAAACTAGAACATTGATTATGACATGTGACATATTATGATTATGATTATTATTATTGTGGACTAATCAATTGTATTATTTGAAATTAATGAGTATCCCTGAGACGGTTCCACCTCCTGGATATTCACTGTGATTATTTTTATATATAAGCCCTTTATGTGGTGTCCCTCAGACGCCCGACTGTAGCATGCTTGTCATTTTATTTACTTATAAGCCCTTTATGTGGTGTCGCTCAGACGCCTGACTGAGGCATGCTTCATATTATTACCCTTTCGAGGCGTCGCTTCAGACACCCGATCGGTGCTTTCCATTTCTACTCCCTGATTGTTTACTCATGTTTTATTTGAATGATCTGCTTGCGTGCATCATGAACCTTATTTCATAACTTACGAAGTGATCATAGAATATTTCAAAACATGATTATCAGTGGCTATATTATACATGTGTTCTTAATGTTTGCGAGTACATTCAAAGTACTCACCGGCTTGTCCCTGGCTATTGTCTTGGCCAGATTTCATGCGTGGAGAGGAGCGTTGTGATGACAGCCCCGGAACCTACGCAATGGTGATAGCACCCTCACAAAGATAGGAGTTATCCTGGTCAGCTGTTCCTGTGGGAAATCGAGTCCCATAGACGCTGATGATCCGCAAACCACTTCCGCCATCAACCACTAGAAACCTTTTTGCTGTACTCATAGGCCAGAATGGTCTTGTACTACATATGATGTACTTTGCTTCGAGTTTCTATATCAAGTTGGTGCCTCATCAGCTAACAGTAATCCTGGGGCTGGTGAGCACAAGGGCCATTTTCTGGGAAATTTATATCCCGAAAATCCGGTCCTGATAATGTAGCATGAATAGAGTTTGAGACGAGAAAAGCATAGATAGCTAGAGGGAGTTCTTAGGCATTCTTGTCCATACATTTGGCAAAAGAGAAAAAAGCCAAACAATTAAAGCAACAAATGGATCTCCTCGAATGGGTAAAGTATGCAACCAACAAGCTCACACAATAAGATGGCAAATGAAATATGTGACAAAGCATGCACAAACACTCTAGCATCTATCGAGCAATTTGGCGATGACTAGGTCATATATATATATATATATATATATGAGTATATTGACTTAGGAGTCAAATGATAACATTTGATCATAGGTCATACTCATCGTTTAAGCACTAGTGGGGTTACCACTTTTACATAAAGCATTGTTTTGTTCACACCATTAGAGTTGCTTTAACTCAATTGGTTAGAGTAAAGCTCCCCCTAGATGTTGTTGGGGAACGTAGCAGAAATTCAAAATTTTCTACGCATCACCAAGATCAATCTATGGAGTAATCTAGCAACGAGGGGAAGGAGAGTGCATCTACATACCCTTGTAGATCTCTAAGAGGAAGCGTTCAAGTGAACGGGGTTGATGGAGTTGTACTCGTCGTGATCCAAATCACTGATGATCCTAGTGCCGAACGGACGGCACCTCCGTGTTCAACACACGTACAGCCCGGTGACGTCTCCTACGCCTTGATCCGGCAAGGGGAGAAGGAGAGGTTGGGGAAGACTCCATCCAGCAGCAGCACGACGGCGTGGTGGTGGTGGAGGAGCGTGGTACTCCAGCAGGGCTTCGCCAAGCACCGCAAGAGACGAGCAGGGAGAGGGGTAGGGCTGCGCCAAGAGGGAGATTGAATCGTCTATGGCAGCCCAAAACCTCAAGTATATATAAGGGGAGGGGAGGGGCTGCGCCCCCACCTAGGTTTCCACCCCTAGGGGTGGCGGCCAGCCCTAGATCCCATCTAGGGGGCGGCCAAGGGGGAGAGAGGGGGGCGCACCACTAGGTGGGCCTTAGGCCCATCTGAGCCTAGGGTTTGCCCCTTCCACTCTCCCTTGCGCCTTGGGCCTTGGTGGGGGGGCGCACCAGCCCACCTGGGGCTGGTCCCCTCCCACACTTGGCCCATGCAGCCCTCCGGGGCTGGTGGCCCCACTTGGTGGACCACCAGGACCCTCCCGGTGGTCCCGGTACATTACCGGTAAAACCCGAAACTTTTCTGGCGACCAAAACAGGACTTCCCATATATAAATATTTACCTCCGGACCATTCCGGAACTCCTCGTGACGTCCGGGATCTCACCCGGGACTCCGAACAACATTCGGTAACCACGTATATCTATTCCCTATAACCCTAGCGTCATCGGACCTTAAGTGTGTAGACCCTACGGGTTCGGGAACCATGCAGACATGACCGAGATAACTCTCCGGTCAATAACCAACAGCGGGATCTGGATACCCATGTTAGCTCCCACATGTTCCATGATGATGTCATCGGATGAACCATGATGTCAAGGACTTAATCAATCCCATATACAATTCCCTTTGTCTAGCGGTATGATACTTGCCCGAGATTCGATCGTCGGTATCCCGATACCTGGTTCAATCTCGTCACAGGCAAGTCTCTTTTGCTCGTTCCGTAACACATCATCCCGTGATCAAATCCTTGATCACATTGTGCACATTATGATGATGTCCTACCGAGTGGGCCCAGAGATACCTCTCCGTTTACATGGAGTGCCAAATCCCAGTCTCGATTCGTGCTAACCCAACAGACACTTTCGGAGATACCTGTAATGTACCTTTATAGCCACCCAGTTACGTTGTGACGTTTGGCACACCCAAAGCACTCCTACGGTATCCTGGAGTTGCAAAATCTCATGGTCTAAGGAAATGATACTTGACATTAGAAAAGCTTTAGCATACGAACTACATGATCTTGTGCTAGGCTTAGGATTGGGTCTTGTCCATGACATCATTCTCCTAATGATGTGATCCCGTTATCAATGACATCCAATGTCCATGGTCAGGAAACCGTAACCATCTATTGATCAACGAGCTAGTCAACTAGAGGCTTACTAGGGACATGGTGTTTTCTATGTATCCACACATGTATCTGAGTTTCCTATCAATACAATTCTAGCATGGATAATAAACGATTATCATGAACAAGGAAATATAATAATAACCAATTTATTATTGCCTCTAGGGCATATTTCCAACAGTCTCCCACTTGCACTAGAGTCAATAATCCAGTTCACATCGATATGTGATTAACACTCAAGGTCACATCCCCATGTGACTAACACCCAAAGAGTTCTGGGTTTGATCATGGTATGCTTGTGAGAGAGGTTTCAGTCAACGGGTCTTCAGCATTCAGATCCGTATGTACTTCACAAATTTCTATGTCATCTTGTAGATGCAACTACTACGCTACATTTGGAGCCATTTCAAATAACTGTTCTATTTGGAGTTATTCTAAATTGTTGCTCCATTATACGTATCCGGTATCTCTACTCAGAGCTATCCGGATAGGTGTTAAGCTTGCATCGACGTAACTCTTTACATCGAACTCTTTATCACCTCCATAACCGAGAAACATATCCTTATTCCTCTAAGGATAATTTAGACCGCTATTTGGTGATCTACTCCTAGATTACCTTTGTACCCTCTTGCCAGATATGTTGCAAGGCACACATCAGGTGCGGTACTCAGCATGGCATACCGTATAGATCCTATGACAAAAGCATAGGGGACAACCTTCGTCCTTCCTCTTTCTTATGCCATGGTCGAGCTTTAAGTCTTAACTTCATACCTTACAACTCAGGCAAGAACTCCTTCTTTGACTGATCCATCTTGAACACCTTCAAGATCATGTCAAGGTATGTGCTCATTTGAAAGTACCATTAAGCGTTTTGATCTATCCTTATAGATCTTGATGCTCAATGTTCAAGTAGCTTAATCCAGGTTTTCCATTGAAAAACACTTTCCAAATAACCCTATATGCTTTCCAGAAATTCTACGTCATTTCTGATCAACAATATGTCAACATATATTTATCAGAACTTCTATAGTGCTCCCACTCACTTCTTTGGAAATACAAGTTTCTCATAAACTTTGTATACACCCAAAATCTTTGATCATCTCATCAAAGCATACATTCCAACTCCGAGATGCTTACTCCAGTCCTTAGAAGGATTGCTGGAGCTTTGCATACTTGTTAGCATCTTTCAGGATTGACAAAAACCTTCCGGTTGTATCACATACAACCTTTCCTCAAGAAAATCGTCGAGGAAACAATGTTTTGACATCCTATCTGCAAGATTTCATAAATAATGCAGTAATCGCTAATATAACTCCAACAGACTCTTAGCATCGCTACGAGTGGAAAGTCTCATCGTAGTCAACTCCTTGAACTTGTCGGAAAACATCTTAACGACAAGTCGAGCTTTCTTAATGGTGATACTTACCATCATTGTCCGTCTTCCTTTTAAAATCCATATGTACCTAACAGCCTTACGACCATCAAGTAGTTCTTCCAAAGTCTACACTTTGTTTTCATATATGGATCCTCTCTCGGATTATATGGCCTCGAGCCATTATGGAATCCAGGCCCACCATCGCTTCTCCATAGCTTGTAGGTTCATTGTTGTCTAGCAACATTACTTCCAAGACAGGATTACGTACCACTCTGAAGTAGTACGCATCCTTGTCATCCCACGAGGTTTGGTAGTGACTTGATCTGAAGTTTCATGATCACTATCATAAGCTTCCACTTCAATTGATGTAGGTGCCACAGGAACAACTCCCTGTGCCCTGCCACACACTAGTTGAAGAGATGGTTCAATAACCTCATCAAGTCTCCACCATCCTCCCACTCAATTCGTTCAAGAGAAACTTTTCCTCGAGAAAGGACCCGATTCTAGAAACAATCCCTTATTGCTTTCGGATCTGAGACAGGAGGTATACCCAGCTGTTTTGGGTGTCCTATGAAGATGCATTTATCCGCTTTGGGTTCGAGCTTATCAGCCTGAAACTTTTTCACATAAGCGTCGCAGCCCCAAACTTTTAAGAAATGACAGCTTAGGTTTCTCTAAACCATAGTTCATACGGTGTCATCTCATCGGAATTACGTGGTGCCCAATTTAAAGTGAATGTGGTTGTCTCTAATGCCTAACCCATAAACTATCGTGGTAATTCGATAAGAGACATCATGGTATGCATCATATCCAATAGGGTGCAATTATGATGTTCGGACACACCATCACACTATGGTGTTCCAGGCTGTATTAGTTTTGAAACAATTTCCACAATGTCTTAATTCTGCGCCAAACTCGTAATTCAGATATTCATCTCTATGATCATATCATAGATATTTTATCCTCTTTTCATGACGATCTCTCACCTTCACCCTGAAATTACTTGAACCTTTCAATAATTCAGACTCGTGATTCATCAAGCAAATGTACTCAACATCTACTCAAATCATCTGTGAAGTAAGAACATAACGATATCCACTACACGCCTCAGCACTCATTGGACTGCACACATCAAAATGTATTACTTCCAACAAGTTACTTTCTAGTTCCACTTTACTGAAAAACGAGGCTTTCAGTCATCTTGCCCATGTGGTATGATTTGCATGTCTCAAGTGATCCAAAATCAAGTGAGTCCAAACGGTCCATTTGAATGGAGTTTCTTCATGCATATACACCAATAGACATAGTTCGCATGTCTCAAACTTGTCAAAACGAGTGAGCCCAAAGATCCATCAACATGGAGCTTCTTCATGCGTTTTATACCGATATGACTTACGTGGCAGTGCCACAAGTTGGTGGTACTATCATTACTATCTTATATCTTTTGGCATGAACATGTGTATCACTACGATTGAGATTCAATAAACCATTCATTTTAGGTGCAAGACCATTGAAGGTATTATTCCAATAAACAGAGTAGCCATTATTCTCCTTAAATGAATAACCGTATTGTGATAGTGTAAGTGCATCTAGTGCCACCCCTAGTTGGTTTTGGAGTATTGACGACAAACCTAGTTGAGGGACTAATGTGTTCGTGAGAATTGCAGGATAACACAGGTAGAAGTCCCTCATTGATTCGGTTTTACTACCAGAGATGACCCCTAAAATTGTATGAAGACATTGAAGCCAAAGGTGGTATATGAAGATATTCACATTGAAGACTATGACAAAAGAAGACACGTTATGAAGCCTATGGAGCTCGAAGACTTAGATCTTTCGTAGTTCTTTTTCTTTTGTGTTGAGTCATAGGAACCACCGTACTGTTAAGTGGGGTCCAGGAGAACCAGTCAGAATGACTGAAGTGATGCCTAAACCAAAAACCTATGTCTTCGAGTGAAGACAATGAGAGCGAATCTTGTCCAGAGCCGGACAAGTCAGCTTTGCTTGTAGCCCAAGTAAAGTTGCCATGAGAGTTTGAAATCTGACTGTTGAGACACGTGTCAGTTCCTTAGTGACCCAGGGTCATTTCAGACAAATCAGGTTGGGTTGCCAAGTGGCTATAAATAGCCCACCCCCTACAACCATAAACGGTTGGCTGCTCAGATTTCAGTGCACGGCTTTTGTCGTTTGAGAGCAACCCACCTCGAAGCCTTTGAGAGAAAATTCCTAGCGAGGAGAAAATCCCTAACCACCCAGAGCCAGAGTAAATTGGGCATCACTTAAGTCTTCTTGTCTGTGTGATCTGAAGACTTATTACACTTGAGGACTGTGAATCCTCCAGATGGTTAGGCGTCGTGTTCAGAGCATCCAAGAGACATTGTGGATTGCCAGTGAACGAAGACTGTGAAGGTTTGGGAGTCTACCTTGAAGACTTACCAGAGTGATTGGGCGAGGACTAAGTGACCTTAGCTCAAGGAGAATACGGTGAGGACTTGGTGTCCTGAGCTGCGTGTTCAGGACTGGGTGTTCGGGACTGTGTGTCCTAAGGTTTAAATACCTAGCCGCTCCAACCAGACGTACAGTTGTCACAGCAACTGGAACTGGTCCAACATATCATTGTCTTCAACGAGTCACTGGTTTCATCTTCACTTCCTTTTACTTACTGTTCCTCATTGTGAAGCCATTGCATGCTTGCTCTATCTTTTGTCTTCACAACGTGAATGTATGATCTGTTTGGCTTCATAACTTCTTCCTACCTGATCCTTATTACACTGCAGTTGTTTGTCTTTGTGCTTTCACTCTATTGAATACTTGACCATGGCTTGCCTAGTGTAATCTAACTTCCACTGCATAGTAATAGGCAAAATCTTCGCTGTCTGTCTTCATAACTCCCACGTTTTGAAGACTTTCATAAAAATCGCCTATTCACCCCCCCTCTAGTCGATATAACGCACTTTCAGATAGACATAATCCAATCATGTATATGCTCAACGCAAACACCAATCTCGATGGTAGAGGGAGCATGCGATGCTTGATCACATCAAGCTTGGAAAAACTTCCAACACATATCGCCAGCTCACCTTTAGCTAGCCTCCGTTTACTCCGCAGCCTTTTATTTCGAGTTTACTAACACTTAGCAACCGAACCGGTATCTAATACCATGGTGCTACTAGGAGTACTAGTAAAGTACACATTAACACAATGTATATCCAATATACTTCTATCGACCTTGCCAGCCTTCTCATCTACCAAGTATCTAGGGTAATTCTGCTCCAGTGGTTGTTCCTCTTATTACAGAAGCACTTAGTCTCGGGTTTGGGTTCAACCTTGGATTTCTTCACTAGAGCAGCAGCTGAATTGCCGTTTCATGAAGTATCCCTTCTTTCCCTTTCCCTTGCCCTTCTTGAAACTAGTGGTTTCACCAACCATCAACAATTGATGCTCCTTCTTGATTTCTACTTTTGTGGTGTCAAACATCGTGAATATCTCAAGGATCATCATATATGTCCCTGATATATTATAGTTCATCACGAAGCTCTAGCAGCTTGGTGGTAATGACTTCGGAGAAACATCACTATCTCATCTGGAAGATCAACTCCCACTCGATTCAAATGATTGTTGTACTCAGACAATCTGAGCACAAGCTCAACAATTGAGCTTTTCTCCCTTAGTTTGCAGGCTAAGAAAATCGTTGGAGGTCTTATACCTCTTGATGTGGGCACGAGCCTGAAATCCCAATTTCAGCCCTCGAAACATCTCATATATGTTTTGCGACGTTTCAAAACGTCTTCGGTTTCTCAACTCTAAACCGTTTAACTGAACTATCACGTAGTTATCAAAATGTGTGTGTCAGATGTTCGCAACATCCACAGACGACATTCGAGGTTCAGCACACTGAGCGGTGCATTAAGGACATAAGCCTTCTATGAAGCAATGAGGACAATGCTTAGTTTACGGACCTAGTCCGCATAATTGCTACTATCAACTTTCAACTAAATTTTCTCTAGGAACATATCTAAACAGTAGCACTGAAGCGCGAGCCACGACATAATTTGCGAAGACCTTTTGACTATGTTCAGGATAATTAAGTTCATCTTATGAACTCCCACTCAGATAGACATCCCTCTAGTCATCTAAGTGATTACATGATCCGAGTCAACTAGGCCGTGTCCGATCATCACGTGAGACGGACTAGTCATCATCGGTGAACATCTTCATGTTGATCGTATCTTCTATACGACTCATGTTCGACCTTTCGGTCTTCCGTGTTCCAAGGCCATGTCTGTACATGCTAGGCTCGTCAAGTCAACCTAAGTGTTTCGCATGTGTCCCGAGGCCATGTCTGTACATGCTAGGCTCGTCAACACCCGTTGTGTTCGAACGTTAGAATCTATCACACCTGATCATCACGTGGTGCTTCGAAACAACGAACCTTCGCAATGGTGCACAGTTAGGGGGAACACCTTTCTTGAAATTTTAGTGAGGGATCATCTTATTTAAGCTACCGTCGTTCTAATCAAATAAGATGTAAAACATGAAAAACATCACATGTAATCAAATAGTGACATGATATGGCCAATATCATTTTGCTCCTCTTGATCTCCATCTTCGGGGCTCCATGATCATCGTTGTCACCGGCATGACACCATGATATCCATCATCATGATCCCCATCATCGTGTCTTCTTGAAGTTGTCTCGTCATCTATTACTTCTACTACTATGGATAATGCTTTAGCAATAAAGTAAAGTAATTACATGACGTTTATGTTGACACGCAGGTCATAAATAAATTAAGACAACTCCTATGGCTCCTGCCGGTTGTCATACTCATCGACATGCAAGTCGTGATTCCTATTACAAGAACATGATCAATCTCATACATCACATATATCATTCATCACATCCTTTTGGCCATATCACATCACAAGGCATATGCTGCAAAAACAAGTTAGATGTCCTCTAATTGTTGTTGCAAGTTTTTACGTGGCTGCTATAGGTTGCTAGCAAGAACGTTTCTTACCTACGCCAAAACCAAAACGTGAATTGCCAATTTCTATTTACCCTTCATAAGGACCATGTTCATCGAATCCGATCCGACTGAAGTGGGAGAGACAGACACCCGCCAGCCACCTTATGCAACTAGTGCATGTCAGTCGGTGGAACCGGTCTCACGTAAGCGTACGTGTAAGGTTGGTCCGGGCCGCTTCATCCCACAATGCCGCCGAATCAAGATAAGACTAGTAACGGCAAGTAAATTGACAAAATCGACGCCCACAACTACTTTGTGTTCTACTCGTGCACAGAAACTACGCATAGACCTAGCTCATGATGCCACTGTTGGGGAACGTAGCAGAAATTCAAAATTTTCTACGCATCACCAAGATCAATCTATGGAGTAATCTAGCAATGAGGGGAAGGAGAGTGCATCTACATACCCTTGTAGCTCACTAAGCGGAAGCGTTCAAGTGAACGGGGTTGATGGAGTCGTACTCGTCGTGATCCAAATCACCGATGATCCTAGTGCCGAACGGACGGCACCTCCGTGTTCAACACACGTACATCCTGGTGACGTCTCCTACACCTTGATCCAGCAAGGGGAGAAGGAGAGGTTCGGGCAGACTCCATCTAGCAGCAGCACGACGGCGTGGTGGTGGTGGAGGAGCATGGTACTCCAGCAGGGCTTCGCCAAGCACCGCAAGAGACGAGGAGGGAGAGGGGTAGGGCTGCGCCAAGAGGGAGATTGAATCGTCTATGGCAGCCCAAAACCTCAAGTATATATAGGGGGAGGGGAGGGGCTGCGCCCCCACCTAGGTTTCCACCCCTAGGGGTGGCGGCCAGCCCTAGATCCCATCTAGGGGGGTGGCCAAGGGGGAGAGAGGGGGGCACACCACTAGGTGGGCCTTAGGCCCATCTGAGCCTAGGGTTTGCCCCCTTCCACTCTCCCTTGCACCTTGGGCCTTGGTGGGGGGGCGCACCAGCCCACCTGGGGCTGGTCCCCTCCCACACTTGGCCCATGCAGCCCTCCGGGGCTGGTGGCCCCACTTGGTGGACCACCGGGACCCTCCCGGTGGTCCCGGTACATTACCGGTAAAACCCGAAACTTTTCCGGTGACCAAAACAGGACTTCCCATATATAAATCTTTACCTCCGAACCATTCCGGAACTCCTCGTGATGTCCGAGATCTCATACGGGACTCCGAACAACATTCAGTAACCACGTATATCTATTCCCTATAACCCTAGAGTCATCAAACCTTAAGTGTGTAGACCCTACGGGTTCAGGAACCATGCAGACATGACCGAGATAACTCTCCGGTCAATAACCAACAGCGGGATCTGGATACCCATGTTAGCTCCCACATGTTCCACGATGATGTCATCGGATGAACCACGATGTCAAGGACTTAATCAATCCCGTATACAATTCCCTTTGTCTAGCGGTATGATACTTGCCCGAGATTCGATCGTCGGTATCCCGATACCTGGTTCAATCTCGTCACAGGCAAGTCTCTTTTACTCGTTCCGTAACACATCATCCCATGATCAACTCCTTGATCAAATTGTGCACATTATGATGATGTCCTACCGAGTGGGCCCAGAGATACATCTCCGTTTACACGGAGTGACAAATCCCAGTCTCGATTCATGCCAACCCAACAGACACTTTCGGAGATACCTGTAATGTACCTTTATAGCCACCCAGTTACGTTGTGATGTTTGGCACACCCAAAGCACTCCTACGGTATCCGGGAGTTGCACAATCTCATGGTCTAAGGAAATGATACTTGACATTAGAAAAGCTTTAGCATACGAACTACATGATCTTGTGCTAGACTTAGGATTGGGTCTTGTCCATCACATCATTCTCCTAATGATGTGTGATCCCGTTATCAACGACATCCAATGTCCATGGTCAGGAAACCGTAACCATCTATTGATCAACGAGCTAGTCAACTAGAGGCTTACTAGGGACATGGTGTTGTCTATGTATCCACACATGTATCTGAGTTTCCTATCAATACAATTCTAGCATGGATAATAAACGATTATCATGAACAAGGAAATATAACAATAACCAATTTATTATTGCCTCTAGGGCATATTTCCAACAGATATGATATCCCCCCTAATAGGTATGAACTAACCTTGGGTTTTGTCGATGATGACTTCATGTAGGTGTTGAATATGTAGATGCTCAATGTTGATGTAGATCATTTGGAGCAATCCTTTGGAGTGAGTTGCACTTTCAATACCTACACGGGTTAGTCCCACAAGGAACAAACAAGGATATCCATAGACATAGAGTGATGCATACACAAGATGATGTCCATGAAAGCATTAGGTTACCTTGTCCCTTGTCTTACCAACAAGAGGGTTTGTGACTCCTTGAACTAGTGCAAGATATGTAAGTTGTTTGCACTTGTCCTCGCCAAAATGATAAGAGGGAAGTATGTTGGCAGAGTCACCCTCAAGAACTCTCTAGTTCTTCTTCTTTTGGATCCACATCATCTTGATGGGAACCCTTGGATTTGTAGTTGTACTTGATGAAGTAGAACTTGATGTGGTCTTGGGAACCCACTTGACCAAGGCCTTGGGTGCTTCTTCAAATGCATCAATCTCCTCTTGAAGCTTTTCCTTGCCTTTTAGCTTGTGGTCTTGTGGTGGAAGATCATCTTGAGCTTGTGTCCCTTTGAAAGAAGTAGGATCATACTTCTCTTGTTGAGGAACAAACTTCGTCTTGGGTATTGATCTTCTTCCCACTCAACTCCGTTGGCATTGAACTTTTGTTCAAAACCAACACCTTGATTCTTCCGGTGTCTTCCTTGCTTGCGTACAATTTCCTCAAATTGCTTACTCCCGGCAAGGCTCTTGTAAACACCTTTCTCTATAATTCCCTTCAATAAGCTATTTTCTTGCTCAAGTAAGTTGGCTAAGAGAATCATTAGTGGAATCAAGAGAACTACTAGAAGCAACAATATTGGATTTAGCATGATTGTTGTTACTACTAGATGAAGAATCTTTCTTGCTCTTGTTGCTAGATTTAACTTGTGGCATGTAAGTAGACAAGAGTAAATGCTTGGCAATGTAAGAAGAACTTTTCTTGCGAAGATCATCATTGATTGCCTTTAAAAACTCATGATCTTGCTCAAGGTTGAGCTTTTCAAAGCGTAGCTTATCGTGAGTCTTTAAAAGTTCTCGATGATTTTCCAAGGTAGTTTCATGAACTAACTTAAGAGTGTTTAGTTCTTTAGTTAGATGCTCAATCTCCTTATTATCATCATCATTCGTTTTATCTTGATTAGCATGATTAATTGACATTTCATCATAGTTTTCATCACTAGAGTTGTCAACAAGTAAATCATCATCACCTAGCAAATCATCTTCATCACTATTGAAATCAACATACTCAGGATGTGTTACCTTTGGACCTTTGGCCATGAAGCACCTTCCAATTCCTTCATTTGGTGAGTCAAATATGTCGTAGGAGTTGGTTGGCACAAGTGCTAGACCGGCAACACCTTCATCTTGAGTATATTCGGAGTCAGAGTGATAACTTCTTTTGGAGTGATTGTCGGAGTCGGAGCCGGATACCCATTCACCAACATGAGCTTGATGTATTATTTTTGTGTAGCTCCTTGATGACTTTTCTTTCCTTTCTGAATCCCTGCTTCTCCGAGAGGGTTTTCGTTCATAACGATCATCTCTACTCCACCTTTCTCTTGGTGGTGATTCTTCTCTTCTACCTTCTTTTGGGAGAATCTTCTCTTCTTTTGTAGGGAGCCGTACACTCATTGGAGTAGTGTCCGGGTCTTCCACAATTGTAGCAATTACACTCACGGCTAGAAGATCTTTTGTCATTGTAGGACCTTGACTTGGAACTTCTTTCTTTCTACTCTTGTAGAACTTGTTGAAGTTCTTTACCATTAGGCTCAATTCTTCATTGAAGGTTTGTTTCTCGCTTGATGATGTGGGAGCATCACATGAGGCTTTGTAAGCACCACTTGACTTGTTGTGAATCTCTTCCTTATCCTTGAGTGACATCTCATGAGCAACAATTCTTCCAATGACTTCTGTTGGCTTGAGATCTTTGTAATTGGGCATCATTTGGATCAATGTGCACACGGTATCATATTTTCCATCCAAGGCTCTTAGGATCTTCTTGATGATGAATTTGTCGGTCATATCTTCACTTCCTAAGCCGGCAATCTCATTTGTGATGAGAGCAAGCCTAGAATACATTAAAGGGACACCTTCACCATCCTTCATTTTGAACTTGTCAAGTTGACTTTGAAGCACATCCAATTTGGATTCCTTGACGGAGTCGGTACCTTCGTGCATATCAATCAAAGTATCCCAAATTTCCTTTGCATTCTCAAGACGGCTGATTTTGTTGAATTCTTCGGGGCACAATCCGTTGAAGAGAATATCACAAGCTTGAGCATTTTATTGTAGCATCTTCAACTCTTTCGCGGTAGCTTCATGGTTTGGTTCTCTCCCATCAAAGAATTCACCTTGCAAGCCAATACACACAATAGCCCAAACGGTGGGGTTATGTCCAAGAATATGCATTTTCATCTTATGCTTCCAAATAGAAAAATTTGTACCATCAAAGTAAGGACCTCTACGGTGGTAATTTCCCTCGCTAGACGCCATACTCTCCTAGGTTGTGAAACCAAGGCTATGACCACCAAAAGCTATGGAAATCAAAGCAAATGGAGACCAAAGCTCTGATACCACTTGTAGGATCGAAAGTATGTCTAGAGGGGGGTGATTAGACTACTTGACCAAATAAAAATCTAGCCTTTTCCCAATTTTAGTTCTTGGCAGATTTTAGCAACAAATCACAAGTCAAGCAATCAACCTACACATGCAATTCTAAGAGTATAGCAGCGGAATGTAAGACAATTGCATATGAAGGTAGAGGGATGAGTTTGAGGGAGCAAACACAATGTTGACATGGAGATTTTTTATCCGTGGTTCCGATAGGTGGTGCTATCGTACATCCATGTTGATGGAGACTTCAACCCACGAAGGGAAACGGTTGCGCGAGTCCACGGAGGGCTCCACCCACGAAGGGTCCATGAAGAAGCAACCTTGTCTATCCCATCATGGTCGTCGCCCCCGAAGGACTTGCCTCACTAGGGTAGATCTTCACGAAGTAGGCGATCTCCTTGCCCTTACAAACTCCTTGGTTCAACTCAGAAATCTTGTCAGAGACTCCCAAGTGACACCTAGCCAATCTACGAGACACCACTCTCCAAGAAGTAACAAATGGTGTGTTGATGATGAACTCCTTGCTCTTGTGCTTCAAAATGATAGTCTCCCCAACACTCAACTCTCTCTCTCATAGGATTGGATTTGGTAGAAAGGAGATTTGAGTGGAAAGCAACTTGGGGAAGGCTAGAGATCAAGATTTATGTGGTTGGAATGGAATATCTTGACCTCAACACAAGTGTAGGTGGTTCTCTCTCAGAAAATATGTATTAGAAGTGTAGGAATGTTCTGATGGCTCTCTCCATGAATGAAGAGTGGGTGGAGGGGTATAAATAGCCTCCACACAAAATCTAACCGTTACACACAAATCACCAAACTCGGTGGGACCGAATCATGAAACTCGGTCAAACCAATTTAGTTCGAAATGTGAATGTTAGGACTCTCGGTGGGACCGACATGTCAACTCGGTGGGACAAATTTCGCTAGGTTAGGGCATAACGTAATCTCGGTGAGACCGATTTTGCTAATGGACTAACAGAGAGTTGGTCAGGCAAACTCGGTGGGACCGATTCGCTCATCTCGGTTGGACCGAAGTGTTACGAAAGGGAAACAGAGAGTTTACATTGCAATCTCGGTGGGACCGATCGCTCATCTCGGTTTGACCGAAACATTACGAAGGGAAACAGAGAGATTACAATCCCATCTCGGTGAGACCGAGATCCCTATCGGTGAGACCGAAAAGACTAGGGTTTTTGGCAGTGGCTATGAGAACTGAACTCGGTGGTGCCGGATAGAAAATTTCGGTGGGGCTGAGTTTGACTTTTGGTTTGGGACATATGTGGATGTGAGAAAGTAGTTGAGGGTTTTGGAGCATATCACTAAGGACTTTGAGCAAGCAAGCCATTAGGCAACACATCATCCCCTCTTAATAGTATTGGTTTTTCCTATGGACTCAATGTGATCTTGGATCACTTAAAATGAAAATATGTAGAGTCTTGAGCTTTGAGCTTGAGCCAATTCTTTGTCCTTAGCATTTTGAGGGGTCCACTTTTCTCATCCATGCCATGCCAATCATTGAGCTTTCCTGAAATGTTTATCTTGAAATAGCATTAGCTCAATGAACTATATGTTGTTAGGAATTACCAAAACCACCCAAGGATAGTGGCACTTTCAACATCTACCTTCGGGGTTAGTTTTAGACCTGAATAATTGTTATTTTGTGCCAGAATTAAGCATGAACATTATATCTGGATCTTGTTTGATGTGAGACGGTTATTCATTTAAATCAGAGAATAATGGTTGTTCTATTTATATGAATAATATCTTTTATGGTCATGCACCCTTGACGAGTGGTCTATTTTTACTAAATCTTGATAGTAGTGATACACATGTTCATAGTATTGAAGCCAAAAGATATAAGTTTAATAATGATAGTGCAACTTATTTGTGGCACTACCGTTTAGTTCATATTGGTGTAAAGCGCATGAAGAAACTCCATGCTGATGGGCTTTTGGAATCACTTGATTATGAATCACTTCATGCTTGCGAACCATGCCTCATGGGCAAGATGACTAAGACTCCGTTCTCTGGAACAATGGAGCGAGCAACAGACTTGTTGGAAATAATACATACTGATGTATTCGGTCCGATGAGTGCTGATGCTCGCGGCGGGTATCGTTATTTTCTAACCTTCACAGATGATTTGAGCAGATATGGGTATACTACTTGATGAAACATAAGTCTGAAACATTTGAAAAGTTCAAAGAATTTCAGAGTGAAGTGGAAAATCATTGTAATAAGAAAATTAAGTTTCTATGATCTGATCGTGGAGGAGAATATTTGAGTTACGAGTTTGATCTTCATTTGAAACAATGTGGAATAGTTTCGCTACTCACGCCACCTGGAACACCACAACGTAATGGTGTGTCCAAACGTCGTGACCACACTTTATTAGATATGGTGCGATCTATGATGTCTCTTACTGATTTGCCGCTATCGTTTTGGGGTTATGCTTTAGAGATGGCTGCATTCACGTTAAATAGGGTAGCATTGAAATCCATTGAGACGACACCTTATGAACTGTGGTTTGGCAAGAAACCCAAGTTGTCATTTCTTAAAGTTTGGGGCTGCGATGCTTATGTGAAAAAGCTTCAACCTGATAAGCTCGAACCCAAATTGGAGAAATGTGTCTTCATAGGATACCCAAAAGATACTATTGGGTACACCTTCTATCACAGATCCGAAGGCAAGATATTCGTTGCTAAGAATGGATCCTTTCTAGAGAAGGAGTTTCTCTCGAAAGAAGTGAATGGGAGGAAAGTAGAACTTGATGAGGTAACTGTACCTGCTCCCTTATTGGAAAGTGGTTTATCACAGAAATCAGTTTCAGTGATTCCTACACCAGTAAGTGAGGAATCTAATGATGATGATCATGAAACTTCTGATCAAGTTACTACCGAACCTCGTAGGTCAACCAGAGTAAGATCCACACTAGAGTGGTATGGTAATCCTGTTCTACAAGTCATGTTACTTGACCATGACGAACCTACGAACTATGAGGAAGCGATGATGAGCCCAGATTCCGCAAAATGGCTTCAGGCCATGAAATCTGAGATGGAATCCATGTATGAGAACAAAGTGTGGACTTTGGTTGACTTGCCCGATGATCGGGAAGCCATAGAGAATAACTGGATCTTCAAGAAGAAGATTGATGCTGACGGTAATATTATTGTCTACAAATCTTGCCTTGTTGCAAAAGGTTTTTGACAAGTTCAAGGAGTTGACTACGATGAGACCTTATCACCCGTAGAGATGCTTAAGTCCGTCTGAATCATGTTAGCAATTGCCGCATTTTATGATTATGAAATTTGGCAAATGGATGTCAAAACTGCATTCCTTAATGGATATCTTAAAGAAGAGTTGTATAAGATGCAACCGGAAGGTTTTGTCGATCCAAAAGGTGCTAACAAAGTGTGCAAGCCCCAACGATCCATTTATGTACTGGTGCAAGCCTCTCGGAGTTGGAATATACACTTTGATAGTGTGATCAAAGCATATGATTTTATACAGACTTTTGGAGAAGCCTATATTTACAAGAAAGTGAGTGGGAGCTCTGTAGCATCTCTGATATTATATGTGGATGACATATTGCTGATCGGAAGTGATACTGAATTTTTGAATAGAATAAAAGGATACTTGAATAAGAATTTTTCAATGAAAGACCTCGGTTAAGCTGCTTATATATTAGGCATCAAGATCTATAGAGATAGATCAAGACGCTTAATTGGACTTTCACAAAGCACATACCTTGGTAAAGTTTTGAAGAAGTTCAAAATGGATCAAGCAAAGAAAGGGTTCTTGCCTGTGTTACAAGGTGTGAAGTTGAGTCAAACTCAATGCCCGACCACTGCAGAAGATTGAGAGAAAATGAAGGTCATTCCCTATGCTTCAGCCATAGGTTCTATCATGTATGCAATGTTGTGTACCAGACCTGATGTGTGCCTTGCTATTAGTCTAGTAGGGAGGTACCAAAGTAATCTAGGAGTGCATCACTGGACAACGGTCAAGAACATCCTGAAATACATGAAAAGGACTAAGGATATGTTTCTCGTTTATGGAGGTGACAAAGAGCTCATCGTAAATGGTTATGTCGATGCAAGCTTTGACACTGATCCGGATGACCCTAAGTCACAAAACGGATATGTATTTTTATTGAATGGTGGAGCTATCAGTTGGTGCAGTTCCAAACAGAGCGTCGTGGCGGGATCTACGTGTGAAGCGGAGTACATAGCTGCTTCGGAAGCAGCAAATGAAGGAGTCTGGATGAAGGAGTTCATATCCAATCTAGGTGTCATACCTAGTGCATCGGGTCCAATGAAAATCTTTTGTGACAATACTGGTGCAATTGCCTTGGAAAAGGAATCCAGATTTCATAAGAGAACCAAGCACATCAAGAGATGCTTCAATTCCATCCGCGACCAAGTCAAGGAGGGAGACATAGAGATTTGCAAGATACATGCGGATATGAATGTTGCAGACCCGTTGACTAAGCCTCTCTCACGAGCAAAACATGATCAACACCAAGACTCCATGGGTGTTAGAATCATTACAATGTAATCTAGATTATTGACTCTAGTGCAAGTGGGAGACTGAAGGAAATATGCCCTAGAGGCAATAATAAAGTTGTTATTTATATTTCCGCATATCATGATAAATGTTTATTATTCATGCTAGAATTGTATTAAAAAGAAACTTAGTACATGTGTGAATATATAGACAAACAGTGTCACTAGTATGCCTCTATTTGACTAGCTCGTTAATCAAAGATAGTTAAGTTTCCTAGCCATGGACAAGAGTTGTCATTTGATGAATGGGATCACATCATTAGAGAATGATGTGATTGACTTGACCCATCCATTAGCGTAGCACGATGATCGTTTAGTTTGTTGCTATTGCTTTCTTCATAACTTATACATGTTCCTATGACTATGAGATTATGCAACTCCCGAATACCGGAGGAACACTTAGTGTGCTATCAAACGTCCCAACGTAACTGGGTGATTATAAAGATGCTCTACAGGTGCCTTAGAGGGTGTTGTTGAGTTGGCATAGATTGACATTAGGATTTGTCACTCTGATTGTCGGAGAGGTATCTCTGGGCCCTCTCGGTAATGCACATCACTATAAGCCTTGCAAGCAATGTGACTAATAAGTTAGTTGCGGGATGATGCATTAAGGAACGAGTAAAGAGACTTGCCGGTAACGAGATTGAACTATGTATTAAGATACCGACGATCGAATCTGAGGAAAGTAACATACCGATGACAAAAGGAACACGTATGTCGTTATGCGGTTTGACCGATAAAGATCTTCCGCTATTGGTGTCGGCGCGGAACGACACCTATGGGATTACAAGAATCCCTACTACGGTTAGCGGGGCGCGGGGTCGTCGGAAGAGCGGATCTAACAGGTAGCACACAGTTTGTTTATCCAGGTTCGGGCCGCGAGGATGCATAAAACCCTACTCCTGCTTTGGTGGACTGTATATCTGTGTTCTTGAGCTAGCTATGGGGCGTGAGGAGCTCCAAAAAGCCGAATCCTTCTCCTGGTCACCTCGGGCCTCCTTTTATAGGAAAAGGGGTTGCCACAATGGCACACAGGAGGTCGAAAGGGTACAGTGATGCGAGGTTATCCCTCGCATTACATGACAAGGCGCATTTAATGCGTCTTGTTTAGGTGTCCTTGCTTTATCGGGGACGGGGGAGAGACATGTCTCGTCCGTCGCCGCTCCTTCTTGTGTCGACACGCGCCCTGGCCAGCGATGCCTGAGATGCCACGTAGGTAGGCAGGCAGCTGAGGTGGCGCAGTGGTGGGTCTTCACAAAGATCTGCATGCCGCCACGCAGGTGCCTGCCCAGCTAGTTGGGTCGGCAGCTGCATGCATGCTGTGGTGGAGGTTTAGTCGGCGTGGGCCTGATGGTGGCCCTGCGGGTGTCCTCGGCAAGGGCCTTGCCAGGGCCCCGGCAAGGGTCTTGCAGAGGCGCCTGCTGTCATCCCCGGCAAGGCGCTTGTCGGGGGCCTTGTGGTCTTCCTCGGCTGGGATCCCGCCAAGGGTTGTCGTCTCCTTAGTGCGTATCTGATCTTGAATGTCTTCACGAAGATCTGCATGCCGCCACGGGGATGTCTCCTGAATCCTTGCCCTTTGGGGGCAGTGGACTCAAGGGTGACTCGCTCCATAGGCGCGGGACGAGTCGCCGCGGCAAGGGTCTTGCCGGGGCTGCTAGAACTATCTCCCGGCAAGGATCTTGCTGGGGGAGTCCGCTTCGTCCCCTTTGCTCTTCGTGGTCTTGGCCTTGGCGTCATTCTAGTTCTCTTGAGCTTCGGTCTTACCCTAGCTCACCTCCCTTGCCTTGCTTGGTGTGGTGGTGTCCGCGGCTCAGACTGCCCGTGCACAGTTATAGGGGTACAAAAAGTGTACCCCTCTTTTTGTACACCAACAGGAGCCCCTGGGCCTGGGCCACACATAAGCGCAACGCGTTGTTGGGCTAGGCCCAAAAACGATGCGCGGGCAGGCGGGGCGGTTTTTACCGCGGTAAGGTTCTTCGCGCGATGTGCTACCCACGACTCCCGCGCATGGCGCGGCGTGGGGAGGCGCGTGTGACGTGGGCGGCATGCATGGGGTTGGTTCCCGCAGGCATGCGTCACGTCGTAGTAAAGGGGGCGGTTCGCGCCTTCCCCATAAACGGAGGGAGGCATGGAGGCGCGGCCCATTTACTGAATGGGGCCGAGGCGTGGTCCTCGAGGCGTCCACTCCCCACAATCACGGGGTGGGGAGAGGTTGCCTCACCCGTCCCCTTGGTTCTGCACGTCCGCCACGTGTCTCCCATGCGCTTGGGGTGGCAAACGATGGAGGCGGGAAATCGGACCGTCGCTGGTTGGGGCAGCGGGTCGGCCCTGGCTCCCTGCGCCTCCCGTGTCTTGATTGGCCGAGCGGGGCGGCCAAGCCCCAACCCCGATCCTTTATAAAGAGCGGGAGGGGGATGGCGTCCCGCATTCTTTCATCTTCTTCTTCCTTCAGCTTCTGCTCCTCCCTTCCATCCGTCATGGAGAGAGGGAACCCCGGTCCTTCAACAGTGGCGGCGAGGGTCGCCGCTCGACAATGCGTCCCTCCTTCTCCTGCGCCTGCGGTGGCAGAGCCATCCACGAGGGGTAGGGGGAGGGGGCAAGGCCGGGGCGCTCGGGGAAGAGGAGGACAAGGCCGCGACGGCTGCGGAGGAAGAGGAGCTCGCCCGGTGGGCGGCGGCCACCAAAGAGGTCAGCAGGGCCGACACCGGAGCTCCGCTTGTCGAGGACGCGGCCGACGAGTCGTCGTCAGAGGAGGGCGTGGCGGCGGGCTCGACGCCAACCAGAGGAAGAGGGCGAGTCCTGCGGCGGGCTAACTCCGGTGAGCCGGTCCGGCCCGGCAGGGCTACGCGGCCTCAATTGACCCTGGAGGGGTCTGGGCGCCACACGAGGGCCACGGCAGCCAAGAGGCTGACGAAGGCCGCTGAGAAGAAGAAGACAACAGCCCCTTCCTTATCTGGGCGTGCACAAACCCCGCCGTCTTCGCCTCCTCCGGCAGATGTCGACTCAGATGTTGACGCGGAGGTCACTTTTGATCTTGGGCCTCTCAGCCCGAAGAGGAAAAGGAAAGTGGTGGAGGAAGAGGAGATAGATGACGAGTAAGTACTCCATCCCTTACTACCATTTCCATTCCCCTGAATCAAGTCACTTATCTTGATCCGTTTTTGCTTTTGCAGGGATGCAGAGACGTTGGCCCAGAGGGTGAAGAGGGCGAAGGCCTCGGCGGGCGGCCAGCCCCCGGCCAATGCTTTAGAGTCGCCACTGGTGGTGCTGAGCAGCCCGGACAGTAGCCCCCGGCACAGCCCCTAGCGTAAGTTCGTCACCCTCCTCTTATTCGTCACGTGGTAGGCATTCGATGCTATGGTGTTGACCTTGTCGGGTTTGTAGGAGGGGAGCGGCAGCAGGAGGAGCCGCAGAGGGCTACCCCCAACACGCCACCCCCATCGACTACGCCGCCGCGAGGGGCGTCCCCGGCAAGGGCATCAAGCACGGAGCCCACACCCATGGAGGAAGAGGGGAACTTGGGCGCTGGTGACTCTGCCATGGCGCCAAATGCTGGCGGGGAGGGGACTTCTGCTCCACAGCCTGGCACTGGTGAGTCGCATGTCCTAAGTCTCTGTTTTTCCCTTATTCTTTTTCTTGGCTTCATTGCTCCCATTACTGCTTAGAGGAGGCCGCGGCGGAGGCCGACAGGGTTGCCGCCGAGGAGGCCGCCAGGGATGCTGGCGAGGCCGCCGCTGATGAGGCCGCCAAGGATGCTGCCGAGGGCACCGCTGCGGGGGCCGCCAAGGCGACCGGTGAGGCTCCTGCCGAGGGCGCCCACAGTGGGCCTGCCGGGGAAGCCGGCAAGGCCACCGCCAAGGAATAGGTGGTTGATGATCAGCCTCCCTCCTCCTCAACCTCGAGCCCCGGCAGATATCTGAAGGTGGGTGAAGATCTTTTCGTCCATCTCCCAGGGGCGCCAAGTTCCCGGGCGCCCGCCGAAGGGGAAGTCTTTGACGGCGAGGTGCTTGCCGCCATCGGGCTCGAGGTTGTCGATGAGCCGAGCGTTGGCGGTGATGGTTCTCTAGAAGAGCAGCTTTTCCGCGCTATGGGGGCCAACTTCCGAAAACTCCAGGCGCTCTACCATGTCCGCCTGGACAAGGTTAAGTCCAGGATGGCAACGGTGGACCAGGCGGAGGTGGATTTCCAAGTGCGCGTTGCTGAGACGCAGACCTGGTTCCACCAGACTCACGAGGAGCAGAGGGCCTTTCAGGAGGAATTGGCCAAGCGCAATGTCAAGCTCACCATGAAGATGGCTGACATCGAGAAGGCCCAGGAAAAGGCGGCGAACTTGGCTGGCGTGGCCGAGGCCGTCCGGAACCAGCATCAAGTCGCCCTGGATTCCCAGGAAGAGGACCTCACCGTGCGTGAGGCGAAGCTTGCCGCAGCGCTCCGTGGCAAGGATGAGGAGCTCGAGGCCCTTGTCTCACGGCGGACTTGCGAGCTGGAGTAGAGTCACAAGGAGGCACTCGATGCCCAGGCTCTGGCCCATGCCGGCAACGTCAGGGAGTTGGATGCGGAGTGGGACAAGCTGAAGGAACAGGCCCTCAAGCTGTCCAACGAGAAGAGCACGCTCAACAGCGCCTTGGTGGAGGCGCAAGGAGCGGTCATCAGCAGGACTGGGGAGCTCTCCGAAGCGCAAAACTCCGTCAGAGATCTCAAGCTGAAGATGGAGGATCTCGAGAAGATGTTGTCGGAGAGCAGGGCTCGGGAGGTGATCTTGACCAGGAGTCTGGAGGAGGAGAAGCAGCTGCGGGCGGACGAGGCCGCCTCCCACCAGGAATATGTGGCGGGCGAGAACAGATGGATCAGCCGTCTGGAGGAGGTCACCGGCAGGGTCACCTCGCAGTTGGCCACCATGGGGATGCCAAACGTGAGGTACGCCCCTGAGCGCAGCGGGACCGTCAACACCAAGCTGACCCTATTCTTCGAGGGCGTCCTCGGAGCCTTGGCTTATCTTCACTCCAACCGAGTGGCCACGTTGGCCGGGGAAGCCTGGCGACTTTGCCGGGGGGTCATGACCAAGGTCCTCACCAAGATGGCGTACTGGAATCCTGACCTCGACTTCGGTGCCATGATGGATAGCTTGCCGGATGGTATTGACCTCACGGTGCTCAAGGAGCGCATCAAGCCCGTCATCAGCAGCATCGACGAAATCAAGAGGGTGGAAGGCCAGCGCCGGGATTAGGCATCCCGTTCTTCACCGACGCTGCAGGTTCACGACCAAGACAAATTTTATCTTTAGTTAGAACCGCAGCAATGATGTGATGTAATATAACTTTGCAGTACTTTTAATTTCATGCACGTTATTTCCCCGTTCAATTCCTCTTTGTATGCGCGCCCTACGTCGATTGGGTAGGCTCACCGGCGCGGAAGCCCCTAGCGGCGTTTTGGGGACGGATCCCCATGGACCTGCTGGGTACGCGTGCTGCCGGACGAGCCACCTTTCCATTCTGAATGCGGCTGCTCAAACTGTCGAGCTTGACTCGAGTCAGAATCGAGAGCGTTGTTGATCGCGGAAGGCTACTCTGCCATTCTCGACGCAGCTGCTTGAGCTGTTGAGCGGACTCGAAACAGGGCAAGGGCGTCGCCGATCGTGGGAGAGCCCCCTGGCGTGTAGGTTTCTCATACAAAGGCGTGACATCTCCGGGAGGGAATAACCTCATATAACAAGGATAGAACAAATAAGGGTTCAGTGCAACTTAGCTTCTGTTTGTAGTCGCTCGAGCGCTGATCTTCTGGCCTCCTTCCCTCTCCAAGAGCCACAAAGACGAAGGAGTGCTGGGCTGATCGCTAGAGCCGATTCTCACAACTGCACCCCCTACCTGGCCGCCAAGGATGTCGGTGCGGAACGACGCCTATGGGATCACAAGAATCCCTACTACGGTTAGCGGGGCGCGGGGTCGTGGGAAGAGCGGATCTAACAGGTAGCACACAATTCGTTTATCCAGGTTCGGGCCGCGAGGATGCGTAAAACCCTACTCCTGCTTTTGTGGACTGTATATCTGTGTTCTTGAGCTAGCTATGGGGCGTGAGGAGCTCCAAAAAGCTGAATCCTTCTCCTGGTCGCCTCGGGCCTCCTTTTATAGGAAAAGGGATTGCCACAGTGGCACACAGGAGGTGGAAAGGGCACAGTGATGCGAGGTTATCCCTCGCATTACATGACAAGGCGCATTTAATGCGTCTTGTTTAGGTGTCCTTGCTTTATCGGGGACGGGGGAGAGACATGTCTCGTCCGTGGCCGCTCCTTCTTGTGTCGACACGCGCCCTGGCCAACGATGCCTAAGATGCCACGTAGGTAGGTAGGCAGCTGAGGTGGCGCAGTGGTGGGTCTTCACGAAGATCTGCATGTCGCCACGCAGGTGCCTGCCCAGCTGGTTGGGTCGGTAGCTGCATGCATGCGGTGGTGGAGCTTTAGTCGGCGTGGGCCAGATGGTGGCCTTGCAGGTGTCCTCGGCAAGGGCCTTGCTGGGGCCCCGGCAAGGGTCTTGCTGAGGCGCCTGCTGTCATCCCCGTCAAGGCGCTTGCCAAGGGCCTTGTGGTCTTCCTCGGCTGGGATCCCGCCAAGGGTTGTCGTCTCCTTAGTGCATATCTGATCTTGAATGTCTTCACGAAGATCTGCATGCCGCCACGGGGATGTCTCCCGAATCCTTGCCCTTTGGGGGCAGTGGACTCAAGGGTGACTCACTCCGTAGGCGCGGGACGAGTCGCCGCGGCAAGGGTCTTGCCGGGGCTGCTAGAACTGTCTCCCAGCAAGGATCTTGTCGGGGGAGTCCGCTTCGTCCCCTTTGCTCTTCGTGGTCTTGGCCTTGGAGTCGTTCTAGTTCTCTTGAGCTTCGGTCTTACCCTGGCTCACCTCCCTTGCCTTGCTTTGTGTGGTGGTGTCCGCGGCTCAGACTGCCCGTGCACAGTTATAGGGGTACAAAATGTGTACCCCTCTTTTTGTACACCGACAATTGGTTATTGACCATAAGTGAGTCTCGGTCATGTCTACATAGTTCTCGAACCCGTAGGGTCCGCACGCTTAACATTCGATAAAGATCGATATATCGGAAGGCTATGTTTGGACATTGGAATGGTTCTGGGTGAGTTAGGGCATTTACCGGACTACCGGGGGGTTACCGGAACCCCCCGGGGAGTCAATGGGCCTTATTGGGCCTTAGTGGGAGAGAGGAGGCGGCGGCCAAGGTGGGGCACACCCCCCCCAAGCCCAATCCGAATTGGGAAGGGGGCCAGCCCCCCTTTTCCTTCTCTCACTCTCCCTCTTCCTTCTTCTCCTACTCCAACTAGGGAAGGGGGGAATCCTACTCCCACCGGGAGTAGGACTCCCCCTTGGGTGCGCCATAGAGAGGGCCGGCCCTCCCTCCTCCACTCCTTTATATACGGGGGAGGGGGCACCCCATAGACATACAAGTTGATTGTTTAGCCGTGTGCGGTGCCCCCCTCCACAAATTTCCACCTCGGTCATATCGTTGTAGAGCTTAGGTGAAGCCCTGCATTGATAACTTCATCATCACCTCGTTACTGATCACGCCGTCGTGCTGTAGGAACTTCTAACCCGGATACTCAATCGACGACTCGGACTTCATGCTTTGGATCTCGGAGTAGCCCTGCTGCGATACACCGAGTGCATTGACACAGTCACCTCTGGTCGCTGTCACGTGCGGTAGCAGCTGATTACTGTACATATACTGTTAGTTGTGAGATGATGTTGCTATATATATGGAATCCGTATCTGAATCATGAAAGGACAGCTATTCGCCCTAGCATCAAACCCGCAGATTGAGGAGTTGGTTTTCATAAGGCATGCCTGCTTCTCTGGACTGATAAACCGAGGGTACTATGGACAACACTCTCCCCTCTCATTTGCATAGTGACAATCACCGCTAGCCTAGGGATTTGTCGTACATGTTGCAGGTAGGAATTGGTATTTTCGGATATGATTGATTCTGTGTTCTGTGGGCTTCAAACATACTTGGCGCGCATCGCTGCCAAAACAGATGTTTCTTGCACTTACGGTTGTATTGAGAGGACAATTGATAGTGAGGGCCTCCTCATCAGCACGTTCGTTTACATGCAGCGTATAAGGTGTCTCAGACCGAACAAACCTGGTCGTCGCTCACAGCGTCTGTGCTCTATACTCATGGTGTCCTGCGGAACCCCTGTAGGTCCGCAACGTACTTTTACGTCCGTATGACAGTGAATTTTATGAGTTAGTGATTATGGGATTGTTAATGGTGTGTCACCAAGAAGGCTCTCGTCTTCCGGGAGTCCTTGCAGTGCGGATTGTGCATCGACGATCATGACGGGATTTGTCCCTATGTTGCTCAAGAAGGAAAATGGTCGAGAGTAAAGATTGATTATGTTGGTTGAGGCCATTATTGCGACTGTTGTGGGATGACGATAGTCTTAAATTCTGTCAAGATAGTTACACTTCCTGAGTCGCAAATCGGAGACATAGTTCTATTCCGGGGTATGATAGCAACGGAAGTGAACGGGGGAGAGTTAGGGAGATCGCTCTCGCCCTGGCGTACACCAGTATGGGCCTTGATATGGCTTAGTGCGCCAAAACTGAGGCAGACCGAGCATGCAAGGAAAAAGCGGGGCTGAACAGCCCAACCGACGGTCGGATAGCTGGCGAAGTCAGCTCTCCCCTACCTCTTTCCTACAGGTTCCTCATCCTTAAGGAGATTACGAAGAGCACCGAGGATAGCCGGCTACGGCCCCACCTCCTCCTCTTCCTTCGCCACTCGTGGGTCAGAGCCATCACCTATGTCATGGGCTCAAATGTAAGCGATCTCCCTCGGAGCGGGGGTAAGATACTCACCTACTCTCCAGTAGATGAGCGAGGAACTATCTACACTCTCTGTGCTTGTCCCTAGACACTCCTTTGGCCGGCCAGTGGTCGCCTCCTGAGCTCCTTCTACATCCGTCTAGAAGGGCTTCGCCTAAGCATGCGAGGTGTGGAATATGGGGCAGGGGGCACCGCACACGGCTAAGGAACGATCACGTGGATCAACTTGTGTGTTCCAGGGTGCCCCCCTGCCCCCGTATATAAAGGAGCAAGGGGGAGGCCGGCCGGCCTATGGGGCGCGCCAAGGGAGGGGGAGTCCTCCTCCTAGTGGGAGTAGGACTCCCCTTTCCTAGTCCAACTAGGAGACTTGGGGGGAAGGAAAGAGAGGGAGAGGGAGAGGGAAAGGGGGGGCCGCGCCCTCCCCTCCTAGTCCAATTCGGACTCCCTTGAGGGGGGCGCGCCACCTCTTGGGCTGCTGCCCTCTCTCTCCCCTCAGGCCCAATAAGGCCCATTACTTCCCCGGGGGGTTCCGGTAACCCCCCGGTACTCCGGTTATCTCCGAAATCACCCGGAACACTTCCGTGTCCAAACATAGGCTTCCAATATATCAATCTTTATGTCTCGACCATTTCGAGACTCCTCGTCATGTCCGTGATCACATCCGGGACTCCGAACAACCTTCGGTACATCAAAATGCATAAACTCATAATAACTGTCATCGTAACTTAAGCGTGCGGACCCTACGGGTTCGAGAACAATGTAGACATGACCGAGACACGTCTCCGGTCAATAACCAATAGCGGGACCTGGATGCCATATTGGCTCCTACATATTCTACGAAGATCTTTATCGGTCAGACCGCATAACAACATACGTTGTTCCCTTTGTCATCGGTATTGTTACTTGCCCGAGATTCGATCGTCGGTATCCAATACCTAGTTCAATCTCGTTACCGGCAAGTCTCTTTACTCGTTCCTAATACATCATCTCCAACTAACTCATTAGTTGCAATGCTTGCAAGGCTTATGTGATGTGCATTACCGAGAGGGCCCAGAGATACCTCTCCGACAATCGGAGTGACAAAACCTAATCTCGAAATACGCCAACCCAACATGTACCTTTGGAGACACCTGTAGACTCCTTTATAATCACCCAGTTACGTTGTGACGTTTGGTAGCACACAAATGTTCCTCCGGCACACGGGAGTTACATAATCTCATAGTCATAGGAACATGTATAAGTCATGAAGAAAGCAATAGCAACATACTAAACGATCGGGTGCTAAGCTAATGGAATGGGTCATGTCAATCAGATCATTCAACTAATGATGTGATCTGTTAATCAAATGACAACTCTTTGTCCATGGTTAGGAAACATAACCATCTTTGATTAACGAGCTAGTCAAGTAGAGGCATACTAGTGACACTCTGTTTGTCTATGTATTCACACATGTATTATGTTTCCGGTTAATACAATTCTAGCATGAATAATAAACATTTATCATGATATAAGGAAATAAATAATAACTTTATTATTGCCTCTAGGGCATATTTCCTTCAGTCTCCCACTTGCACTAGAGTCAATAATCTAGATTACACAGTAATGATTCTAACACCCATGGAGCTTGGTGCTGATCATGTTTTGCTCGTGGAAGAGGCTTAGTCAACGGGTCTGCAACATTCAGATCCGTATGTATCTTGCAAATCTCTATGTCTCCCACCTGGACTAGATCCTGGATGGAATTGAAGCGTCTCTTGATGTGCTTGGTTTTTGTGAAATCTGGATTCCTTTGCCAAGGCAATTGCACCAGTATTGTCACAAAAGATTTTCATTGGACCCGATGCACTAGGTATGACACCTAGATCGGATATGAACTCCTTCATCCAGACTCCTTCGTTTCTGCTTCCGAAGCAGCTATGTACTCCGCTTCACATGTAGATCCCGCTACGATG
Source organism: Triticum urartu (assembly GCF_003073215.2). Taxonomy (NCBI): domain Eukaryota; kingdom Viridiplantae; phylum Streptophyta; class Magnoliopsida; order Poales; family Poaceae; genus Triticum; species Triticum urartu. The sequence continues at coordinate 653,351,952 of NC_053028.1, read as the reverse complement.
CTTTGTTTAGAACTGCACCAACTGACAGCTCCACCGTTTAATGTAAACACGTATCCGGTTTGCGATTTAGAATCGTCCGGATCAGTGTCAAAGCTTGCATCAACGTAACCTTTTACGGTGAGCTCTTTGTCACCTCCATATACGAGAAACATATCCCTAGTCCTTTTCAGGTATTTCAGGATGTTCTTGACCGCTGTCCAGTGATCCACTCCTGGATTACTTTGGTACCTCCCTGCTAAACTTATAGCAAGGCACACATCAGGTCTGGTACACAGCATTGCATACATGATAGAGCCTATGGCTGAAGCATAGGGAACATCTTTCATTTTCTCTCTATCTTCTGCAGTGGTCGGGCATTGAGTCTTACTCAACTTCACACCTTGTAACACAGGCAAGAACCCTTTCTTTGCTTGATCCATTTTGAACTTCTTCAAAACTTTGTCAAGGTATGTGCTTTGTGAAAGTCCAATTAAGCGTCTTGATCTATCTCTATAGATCTTAATGCCTAATATGTAAGCAGCTTCACGAGGTCTTTCATTGAAAAACTCTTATTCAAGTATCCCTTTATGCTATCCAGAAATTCTATATCATTTCCAATCAGTAATATGTCATCCACATATAATATCAGAAATGCTACAGAGCTCCCACTCACTTTCTTGTAAATACAGGCTTCTCCAAAAGTCTGTATCAAAACCAAATGCTTTGATCACACTATCAAAGATGTTTATTCCAACTCCGAGAGGCTTGCACCAGTCCATAAATGGATCGCTGAGCTTGCACACTTTGTTAGCTCCCTTTGGATCGACAAAACCTTCCGGTTGCATCATATACAACTCTTCTTCCAGAATCCATCCAGGAATGCAGTTTTGACATCCATCTGCCAAATTTCATAATCATAAAATGCGGCAATCGCTAACATGATTCGGAACAGACTTAAGCATCGCTACGGGTGAGAAGGTCTCATCGTAGTCAATCCCTTGAACTTGTCGAAAACCTTTTTGCAACAAGTCGAGCTTTGTAGACAGTAACATTACTGTCAGCATCAGTCTTCTTCTTGAAGATCCATTTATTCTCAATTGCTTGTCGATCATCGGGCAAGTCAACCAAAGTCCACACTTTGTTCTCATACATGGATCCCATCTCAGATTTCATGGCTTCTAGCCATTTTGCGGAATCTGGGCTCACCATCGCTTCTTCATAATTCGTAGGTTCATCATGATCTAGTAGCATGGCTTCCAAAACAGGATTACCATACCACTCTAGTGCGGATCTTACACTGGTTGATCTACGAGGTTCAGTAGCAACTTGATCTGAAGTTCCATGATCATCATCATTAACTTCCTCACTAATTGGTGTACGTGTCACAGAAACCGGTTTCTGTGATGTACTATTTTCCAATAAGGGAGCAGGTATAGTTACCTCATCAAGTTCTACTTTCCTCCCACTCACTTCTTTCGGGACAAACTCCTTCTCTAGAAAGGATCCATTCTTAGCAATGAATGTCTTGCCTTTGGATCTGTCATAGAAGGTGTACACAACAGTCTCCTTTGGGTATCCTATGAAGACACATTTCTCCGTTTTGGGTTCAAGCTTATCAGGTCGAAGCTTTTTCACATAAGCATCGCAGCCCCAAACTTTCAGAAATGACAACTTTGGTTTCTTGCGAAACCATAGTTTGTAAGGTGTCGTCTCAACGGATTTTGATGGTGCCCTATTTAACGTGAATGCAGCCGTCTCTAAGCATAACCCCAAAACGATAGCGGTTAAATCTAGTAAGAGACATCATAGATCGCACCATATCTAGTAAAGTACGATTACGATGTTCGGACACACCATTACGCTGTGGTGTTCCGGGTGGCGTGAGTTGCGAAACTATTCCACATTTTTTCAATGTACACCAAACTCGTAACTCAAATATTCTCCTCCACGATCAGATCGTAGAAACTTTATTTTCTTGTTACGATGATTTTCAACTTCACTCTGAAATTCTTTGAACTTTTCAAATGTTTCAGACTTATGTTTCATTAAGTAGATATACCCATATCTGCTTAAATCATCTGTGAAGGTGAGAAAATAACGATATCCGCCACGAGCCTCAATATTCATCGGACCACATACATGGTATGTATGATTTCCAACAAATCTGTTGCTCTCTCCATAGTACCGGAGAACGGTGTTTTAGTCATCTTGCCCATGAGGCACGGTTCGCAAGTACCAAGTGATTCATAATCAAGTGGTTCCAAAAGTCCATCAGTATGGAGTTTCTTCATGCGCTTTACACCGATATGACCTAAACGGCAGTGCCACAAATAAGTTGCACTATCATTATCAACTCTGCATCTTTTGGCTTCAACATTATGAATATGTGTGTTACTACTATCGAGATTCAACAAGAATAGACCACTCTTCAAGGGTGCATGACCATAAAAGATATTACTCATATAAATAGAACAACCATTATTCTCTGATTTAAATGAATAACCATCTCGCATCAAACAAGATCCAGATATAATGTTCATGCTCAACGCTGGCACCAAATAACAATTATTTAGGTCTAATACTAATCCCGAAGGTAGATGTAGAGGTAGCGTGCCGACCGCGATCACATCGACTTTGGAACCGTTTCCCACGCGCATCGTCACCTCGTCCTTTGCTAGTGTTCGCTTAATCCGTAGTCCCTGTTTTGAGTTGCAAATATTAGCAACTGAACCAGTATCAAATGCCCAGGTGCTACTACGAACTCTAGTAAGGTACACATCAATACATGTATATCACATATACCTTTGTTCACCTTGCCATCCTTCTTATCCGCCAAATACTTGGGGCAGTTCCGCTTCCAGTGACCAGTCTGCTTTGCAGTAGAAGCACTCAGTTTCAGGCTTAGGTCCAGACTTGGGTTTCTTCTTGAGCAGCAACTTGCTTGCTCGTTCTTCTTGAAGTTCCCCTTCTTCTTCCCTTTGCCCTTTTTCTTGAAACTAGTGGTCTTGTTAACCATCAACACTTGATGCTCCTTCTTGATTTCTACCTCCGCAGCTTTCAGCATTGCGAAGAGCTCGGGAATAGTCTTGTTCATCCCTTGCATATTATAGTTCATCACGAAGCTCTTGTAGCTCGGTGGCAGTGATTGGAGAATTCTGTCAATGACGCAATCATCTGGAAGATTAACTCCCATTGAATCAAGTGATTATTATACCCAGACATTTTGAGTATATGCTCACTGACAGAACTGTTCTCCTCCATCTTGCAGCTATAGAACTTATTGGAGACTTCATATCTCTCAATCCGGGCATTTGCTTGAAATATTAACTTCAACTCCTGGAACATCTCATATGCTCCATGACGTTCAAAACGTCGTTGAAGTCCCGATTCTAAGCCGTAAAGCATGGCACACTGAACTATCGAGTAGTCATCAGCTTTGCTCTGCCAGACGTTCATAACATCTGGTGTTGCTCCAGCAGCAGGCCTGGCACCCAGCGGTGCTTCCAGGACGTAATTCTTCTGAGCAGCAATGAGGATAATCCTCAAGTTACGGACCCAGTCCGTGTAATTGCTACCATCATCTTTCAACTTTGCTTTCTCAAGGAACATTAAAATTCAACGGAACAACAGCACGAGCCATCTATCTACATCAACATAAACAAGCAAGATACTATCAGGTACTAAGTTCATGATAAAGTTTAAGTTCAATTAATCATATTACTTAAGAACTCCCACTTAGATAGACATCCCTCTAATCCTCTAAGTGATCACGTGATCCAAATCAACTAAACCATAACCGATCATCACGTGAGATGGAGTAGTTTTCAATGGTGAACATCTATGTTGATCATATCTACTATATGATTCACGCTCGACCTTTCGGTCTCCGTGTTCCGAGGCCATATCTGCATATGCTAGGCTCGTCAAGTTTAACCTGAGTATTCTGCGTGTGCAAAAACTGGCTTGCACCCGTTGTAGATGGACGTAGAGCTTATCACACCCGATCATCACGTGGTGTCTGGGCACGACGAACTTTGGCAACGGTGCATACTCAGGGAGAACACTTCTTGATAATTTAGTGAGAGATCATCTTATAATGCTACCGTCAATCAAAGCAAGATAAGATGCATAAAAGATAAACATCACATGCAATCAATATAAGTGATATGATATGGCCATCATCATCTTGTGCTTGTGATCTCCATCTCCGAAGCACCGTCATGATCACCATCATCACCGGCGCGACACCTTGATCTCCATCGTAGCATCGTTGTCGTCTCGCCAATCTTATGCTTCCACGACTATCACTACCGCTTAGTGATAAAGTAAAGCATTACACGCGCATTGCATTGCATACAATAAAGCGACAACCATATGGCTCCTGCCAGTTGCCGATAACTCGGTTACAAAACATGATCATCTCATACAATAAAATTTAGCATCATGTCTTGACCATATCACATCACAACATGCCCTGCAAAAACAAGTTAGACGTCCTCTACTTTGTTGTTGCAAGTTTTACGTGGCTGCTACGGGCTTAAGCAAGAACCAATCTCACCTACGCATCAAAACCACAACGATAGTTTGTCAAATAGACTCCGTTTTAACCTTCGCAAGGACCGGGCGTAGCCATACTTGGTTCAACTAAAGTTGGAGAGACAGTCGCCCGCAAGCCATCTATGTGCAAAGCACGTCGAGGGAACCGGTCTCGCGTAAGCGTACGCGTAAGGTTGGTCCGGGTCGTCTCGTCCAACAATACCGCCGAACCAAAGTATGACATGCTGGTAGGCAGTATGACTTGTATCGTCCACAACTCACTTGTGTTCTACTCGTGCATATAACATCAACATAAATAACCTAGGCTCGGATGCCACTGTTGGGACGTAGTAATTTCAAAAAATTCCTACGCACACGCAAGATCATGTGATGCATAGCAACGAGAGGGGAGAGTGTTGTCTACGTACCCAACGCAGACCGACTGCGGAAGCGCTGATGACCGACGTAGAGGAAGTAGTCGTACGTCTTCACGATCTAACCGATCAAGCACCGAAACTACGGCACCTCCGAGTTCGAGCACACGTTCAGCTCGATGACGATCCCCGGACTCCGATCCAGCAAAGTGTCGGGGAAGAGTTCCGTCAGCACGACGGCGTGGTGACGATCTTGATGAACTACAGCAGCAGGGCTTCGCCTAAACTCCGCTACAGTATTATCGAGGAATATGGTGGCAGGGGGCACCGCACACGGCTAAGGAATAGATCACGTGGATCAACTTGTGTGTCTAGAGGTGCCCCCTGCCTCCGTATATAAAGGAGCCAAGGGGGAGGCTGGGCCGGCCTAGGAGGAGGGCGCAGGAGGAGTCCTACTCCTTCCGGGAGTAGGACTCCCCCCCCCAATCCTATTCCAACTAGGATTCCCAAGGGGGAAAGAGGGAGAGGGGTGGCCGGCCACCTCTCCTAGTCCTAATAGGACTAGGGGAGGGGGGAGGTGCGCAGCCACCTTGGGCTGCCCCTTTCTCCTTTCCACTAAAGCCCATTAAGGCCCATATGGCTCCCGGGGGGTTCCGGTAACCTCCCGGTACTCCGGTAAAATCTCGATTTCACCCGGAACACTTCCGATGTCCAAACATAGGCTTCCAATATATCAATCTTTACGTCTCGACCATTTCGAGACTCCTCGTCATGTCCGTGATCACATCCGGGACTCCGAACAACCTTCGGTACATCAAAATGCATAAACTCATAATAACTGTCATCGTAACGTTAAGCGTGCGGACCCTACGGGTTCGAGAACAATGTAGACATGACCGAGACACGTCTCCGGTCAATAACCAATAGCGGGACCTGGATGCCCATATTGGCTCCTACATATTCTACGAAGATCTTTATCGGTCAGACCACATAACAACATACGTTGTTCCCTTTGTCATCGGTATGTTACTTGCCCGAGATTCGATCGTCCGTATCCAATACCTAGCTCAATCTCGTTACCGGCAAGTCTCTTTACTCGTTCCGTAATACATCATCTCACAACTAACATCTTAGTTATAATGCTTGCAAGGCTTATGTGATGTGCATTACCGAGAGGGCCCCAGAGATACCTCTCCGACAATCGGAGTGACAAAACCTAATCTCGAAATACGCCAACCCAACATGTACCATTGGAGACACCTGTAGTACTCCTTTATAATCACCCAGTTATGTTGTGACGTTTGGTAGTACCCAAAGTGTTCCTCCGGTAAACGGGAGTTGCATAATCTCATAGTTATAGGAACATGTATAAGTCATGAAGAAAGCAATAGCAACATACTAAACGATCGGGTGCTAAGCTTAATGGAATGGGTCATGTCAATCAGATCATTCAACTAATGATGTGACCTCGTTAATCAAATAACAACTCATTGTTCATGGTTAGGAAACATAACCATCTTTGATTAACGATCTAGTCAAGTAGAGGCATACTAGTGACACTTTGTTTGTCTATGTATTCACACATGTATTATGTTTCCGGTTAATACAATTCTAGCATGAATAATAAACATTTATCATGATTATAAGGAAATAAATAATAACTTTATTATTGCCTCTAGGGCATATTTCCTTCAGCAACAAAGTAGCGTAAGTATTTCCCTCAGTTTTTGAGAACCAAGGTATCAATCCAGTAGGAGATAACACGCAAGTCATCTAGTACCTGCACAAACAATCAAGAAACCTGCAACCAACGTGATAAAGGGGTTGTCAATCCCTTCACGGCCACTTGCAAAAGTGAGATTTGATAAAGATTATAAGATAAATATTTTTGGTATTTTTTTTGTATAGATTGGAAAGTAAAGATTGCAAAATGGTAAACGAGATGCGATAATAAAAACAGATGCAATATAATAAGGAAGAGACCCGAGGGCCATAGGTTTCACTAGTGGCTTCTCTCATGATAGCATGTATTACGGTGGGTGAACAAATTACTGTCGAGCAATTGATAGAAAAGCGCATAGTTATGAGAATATCTAGGCATGGTCATGAATATAAGCATCACGTCCGTGTCAAGTAGAACGAAACAATTCTGCATCTACTACTATTATTCCACACATTGACCGCTATCCATCATGCATCTAGAGTATTAAGTTCATAAGAACAGAGTAATGCATTAGGCAAGATGACATGATGTAGAGGGATAAACTCAAGCAATATGATATAAACCCCATCTTTTTATCCTCGATGGCAACAATACAATACGTGCCTTGTTGCCCCTACTGTCACTGGGAAAGGACACCGCAAGATTGAACCCAAAGCTAAGCACTTCTCACATTGCAAGAAAGATCAATCTAGTAGGACAAACTAAACCGATAATTCGAAGAGACTTGCAAACATATCAAATCATGCATATAAGAATTCAGAGAAGAACCAAATATTGTTCATAGATAAACCTAATCATAAATCCATAATTCATCGGATCTCAGCAAACACACCGCAAAAGAATATTACATCGAATAGATCTCCAAGAACATCGAGGAGAACTTTGTATTGAGAACCAAAGAGAGAGAAGAAGCCATATGGTGTTGATGCATCTAGATAATAACCATGGACCCGAAGGTCTGTGGTAAACTAATCACACATCATCGGAGAGGCTATGGTGTTGATGTAGAAGCCCTCCGTGATCGATTCCCCCTCTGGCAGATCGCCAGAAAAGGCCCCCAGATGGGATCTCACGTGTACAGAAGGTTGCGACGGTGGAAAAGTGGTTTTGTGGCTCTCCTGGATGTTTTTAGGGTATATAAGAGTATATATAGGCGAAAGAAGTACGTCGGTGGAGCTACGAGGGGCCCACGAGGGTGGGGTCGCGCCCTCCTGCCTCGTGGCCGCCTCGTTGCGTCTCTAACTTCCACTCCAAGTCTTCTGGATTGTGTTTGTTCCAAGAAAGATCCTCGCGAAGGTTTCGTTCCGTTTGGATTCCGTTTGATATTCCTTTTCTATGAAACACTGAAATAGGCAAAAAAACAGAAACTGGCACTGGGCCTCCGGTTAATAGGTTAGTCCCAAAAATAATATAAAAGAGCATATTAAAGCCCATTAAACATCCAAAACAGATAATATAATAGCATGGAACAATAAAACATTATAGATACGTTGGAGACGTATCAGCATCCCCAAGATTAATTCCTGCTCGTCCTCGAGTAGGTAAATGATAAAAACACAATTTTTTATGTGGAATGCTTCCTAACATAATTTTCAATGTAATTTTCTTTATTGTGGCATGAATATTCAGATCCGAAAGATTCAAGACAAAATTTTAAAATTGGCATAAAAATAATAATACTTCAAGCATACTAACCAAGCAATTATGTCTTCTCACAATAGCATAGCCAAAGAAAGCTCATCCCTACAAATTCATAGTTTGTCCATGCTGCATTTTCGTCACACAAAATGCTCCCATCATGCACAACCCCGATGACAATCCAAGCAATTGTTTCATACTTTAGTATTCTCAAACTTTTTCAACTTCCACGCAATACATGAGCGCGAGCCATGGACATAGCACTATAGGTGGAACTGAATATGATGATGGAGGTTGTGTGGAGAAGACAAAAAAAGAAAGTCTCACATCGACGCGGCTAATCAACGGGCTATGGAGATGCCCATCAATTGATGTCAATGCGGGGAGTAGGGATTGCATGCAACGGATGCACTAGAGTTATAAATGTATGAAAGCTCAACCAAAGAAACTAAGTAGGTGTGCATCAAACTTGCTTGCTCACGAAGACCTAGGGCATTTTGAGGAAACCCATTGTTGGAATATACACGCCAAGTTCTATAATGAAAATTCCCACTAGTATATGAAAGTGACAAAATAAGAGGCTCTCTATCATGAAGATCATGGTGCTACTTTGAAGCACAAGTTTGGAAAAGGATAGTAACATTGTCCCTTCTCTCTTTTTCTCTCATTTTTTTGGGCCTTCTTTTTTTTGGCCTTTCTCTTTTTTTCCTCACACGAGACAATGCTCTAATAATGATGATCATCACACCTTTATTTATTTACAACTCAAGAATTACAACTCGATACTAGAACAAAATATGACTCTATATGAATGCCTCCGGCGGTGTACCGGGATGTGCAATGATTCAAGAGTGACATGTATAAAACAAATTATGAGCGGTGGCTTTGCCATAAATACGATGTCAACTACATGATCATGCAAGGCAATATGACAATGATGAAGCATGTCATAATAAATGGAACGGTGGAAAGTTGCATGGCAATATATCTCGGAATGGATATGGAAATGCCATAATAGGTAGGTATGGTGGCTGTTTTGAGGAAGATATAAGGAGGCTTATGTGTGATAGAGCATATCATATCACGGGGTTTGGATGCACCGGCGAAGTTTGCACCAACTCTCGAGGTGAGAAAGGGCAATGCACGATACCGAAGAGGCTAGCAATGATGGAAGGGTGAGAGTGTGTATAATCCATGGACTCAACATTAGTCATAAAGAACTCACATACTTATTGAAAAAATCTACAAGTCATCAGAACCAAGCACTACGCACATTCTCCTAGGGGGGTAGATTGGTAGGAAAAGACCATCGCTCGTCCCCGACCGCCACTCATAAGGAGGACAATCAAAGAAACACCTCATGCTTCAAATTTGTTACACAACGGTTACGATATGTGCATGCTACGGGACTTGCAAACCTCAACACAAGTATTTCTCAAATTCACAAATACTCAACTAGCATGACTCTAATATCACCATCTTCATATCTCAAAACAATCATCAAGTATCAAACTTCTTATAGTATTCGATGCACTCTATATGAAAGTTTTTATTATACCCATATTGGATGCCTATCATATTAGGACTAATTTCATAACCAAAGCAAATTACCATGCTGTTCTAAAAGACTCTGAAAATAATATAAGTGAAGCATGAGAGATCAATAATTTCTATAAAATAAAACCACCACCGTGCTCTAAAAAGATATAAGTGAAGCACTAGAGAAAAGTTATCTAGCTCAAAAGATATAAGTGAAGCACATAGAGTAATCTAATAAATTCCGATTCATGTGTGTCTCTCCCAAAAGGTGTGTACATCAAGGATGATTGTGGTAATCTAAAAAGCAAAGACTCAAATCATTCAAGACGTTCCAAGCAAAACACATATCATGTGGTGAATAAAAATATAGCCTCAAGTAAAGTTATCGATAGATGAAGACGAAAGAGGGGATGCCTTCCGGGGCATCCCCAAGCTCAGGCTTTTGGTTGTCCTTGAATTTTACTTTGGGGTGCCTTGGGCATCCCCAAGCTTAGGCTCTTGCCACTCCTTGTTCCAAAATCCATCAAATCTTTACCCAAAAACTTGAAAACTTCACAACACAAAACTCAACAGAAAATCTCATGAGCTTTGTTAGTATAAGAAAACAAATCACCACTTTAAGGTACTGTAATGAACTCATTCTTTATTTATATTGATGTTAAACCTACTGTATTCAAACTTCTCTATGGTTCATACCCCCTGATACTAGCCATAGATTCATCAAAATAAGCAAACAACACACGAAAAATAGAATCTGTCAAAAACAGAACAGACTGTAGAAATATGGATAGTTAAAATACTTTGGCAACTCCAAAAATTCTAAAAAATAGGAGGACCTAAATAATTTGTATATTGATCTACTGCGGTTGGAATTGGTATTTTATCGCTCTCTGGTAAAAAATGAAAATTATTCTTGTGAGCACATACTTTCTGTTTTTATTAGCAAGATCAAACAACAATCACCCAAGAAGATCCTAAAGGCTTTACGTGGCACAAACACTAATTAAAACATAAAAAACAATCATAACAGAGGATAGATGATTTATTTATTACTAAACAGGATCAAAAAGCAAGGAACAAAAATAAAATTGGGTTGCCTCCCAACAAGCGCTATCGTGTAACGCCCCTAGCTAGGCATAAAAGTAAGAATAGATCTAGGTATTGTCATCTTTGGTATGCAATTCTTCAATTGAGCACTTATAACCTTAGGAGGTTCTTTGTTTTTGCTAATGATCAAACTCCTAGGTAGGAAATCAAGAAATTCATTTGTAGCAAAAAGGTTCCTAATTGTGGAGAATGCAGATGAACTTGTCTCCTAATTATGGGATGCGCTTCTGATTGCTGCCCGCTAGTACTTCTCTGTTGTGATCCTTCACAATTTTGCTCCAGTCTTTGACTATTAAGACTTGCTCGCTTTGATAAATCATGAATGCACTCATGTGCAATACAGGATATCTTGGCCGTAAGCTAACCATTGTCATGTGACCTTTAGGCTCGATCCAATGAGGCACAACATTCATCGGGGGTCCCTGTTGAAGAACATCATAGTAACATACTTAGCAATGAAGTTTACCTTAAAAATAATGTATGCAAAATATGCACCGAGGACAAATAGTAAAAATCTTACCATCTTTCCTAAATAGATGTGATCGTAGTTCATTACGCACACTAGTGGTCGCACATATTGAGTACTAATATTTCGAAGTTCAGGAAAATAACCTGTCTTGACAGTATCAAGATCCTCAAGCCATGAAACATAATGACATATCTCCTCGTAGTTTAGTTCATCCCCAAGACAGTAGTAGGTGTTGTCTACCAAGCGCCAGACATGTTTGCTTGAATGGAAATAAGCTATCAATAGAAATTAGTTGTCAACTATTTTTAAATAAACAATATAAATTCCTTAATAAATATGATTGATAAACTCACACAATGATAGAACTGAAGGCGTCTGCATATCGACCCAGATGTCGATATTACCTTCAATTTTATCTTTCGGACGAATATTAAAGGTGATAAGCATATTAGGCTCAAATGCATAAGTCTTGCATAGAGTTCTCCAGTTTTTGCATTCAAAATAGGAGTAAGTGTTTGCATTGTATAATTTTGCGGCAAAAGTATAACCATGCTCGGTCCTCAAGTTAACTCTCTTTACCTCCATGATGTCCATAGTATTGAAACCAATCTTATCTAAGACATAAATTCTTGCATGGCAGGGGATACACTAGTAGAATTGTAAAAAATTATAAGTTAAAGCAAAAGAAGCAAAAGTCATGCTTAATTACGAAAAAAGACTTGTCGTTGTGACTTACTATATCCACTTCGGATGTCTCATCTAGCATGATGTTGAAGCGCCTACCACCAACTAGGTGAGGCCTGTCGCACAGGTCGCGCTCGTCTTCGTAGTATTCACACATAACGAATTCCCTTTCGTCGTCAGACATTTCCTATGTTCATAGTTGAAACATTGAAAATTGGTCGAAGGCAACTACTAGGAAACTCAGCACATAGATCACTATTACTCAATATACAACGGGTTGACTTTAGGTTGGTCGAGTCTTCCTTCCTAAACTCTTATCTCACGTATATGGTGGGAACTCCCTCTCTGATATTGCGACCATCGGTGATGGTCGCTACTCCTCCTTTCCCTAGTGCATTACAAATATTTAGCACAAGGAAAAGAAGGAGAAGCAACCCCTAGGACAACAGTCGGCATTCTTCTTCTCTCATATATGGTGGACACTCCCTCGCCGATTTTTTGACCATCGATGATGGTCGCTACTCCTTCTTCCCCTAGTGCATAACAAAGGTCTAGCACAAAGATAAGAAGGAGAAGCGACCCCCATGACAATAGTCCGCATTCTTCTTCTCTCATATATGGTGGAGACTCTCCCTCACTGATTTTTTGACTGTCATGTATGGAGTCCCGACAGACTTAATGTCAACTCGAAATGACGTTTAATTCTCTTTCTAGCAAATCCGGGGCACTTGATATTTCCTACATATTCTAGCACAAGTCATGCTTAAATTCACAGAAAAATCCGGCATGACCTTTGCTAAAATAGGACATATCGGACGCCTGAAATTTGGCGGAATCGAAATGAATCAATACTCTGGCAAAACATAGCCCACTCGGATTTTCCCACATTCCCACATGAGCATAAACTGGTGCTCATTGCATTTCAATGGTTCAATATTGACAAAAACATTTCAATATATTTCTACTCTAATTCGACTCTATTCAACACCGAGGAGTAGAGAAGGAGGTGGACTTTTAGCTCACCAACTCGGGTATAGAGGAAGTAGAGGTAGCTCGGATGACGATCACTCCAAGGAGACATGACCCTACAAAGCCTTCATATTCCACCGAGTGAAAATTTTAGACCATCAAATCTCATATAGCATTCTTTGATGACAAAGTGATAATGACATAAAAAATAATTAAATTTTCCAATACATTTCTATATTGAAGATAAAAATTACAAAAAAATCCTATACCTAAATTTTCTTACTAAATTTTTTTATTACTAAATTTGATACCTAAAAATTTCTCATGTAGCATTCCAATAGATTTCTATAATTGAAAATTTTCTATACCTAAAAATTATATTACTAAAATTTTCTATTACTAAAACTTTTTTATATTCAAAAGACCTATTCACTAGTCTTCTATCCTATTCAAAATACCTACATTCTACCTATATTTTCTATTTTATTCTATTCAAAATACCTACATTCTGTTCATATAACTTATATGTTCTATTTTACTCAAAATAATTAACATCGATGGGGGGAGGAAGGGAGGAGGGAGGGAGGGAGGTAGGGAGGAGAGAGCCGAGATGGCGGCAGATGGAGGGGGAGGGAGGAGGGAGGAGGAGGATGGAGGAGGGGCGACGGATGGAGGTGGGGCGACGGGAGGGGAGAGGAGGGCGGCGAGAGGAGGAGGGCGGCGAGAGGGAGGGGAGAGGAGGGCGGAGAGGGAGGGAGGGAGTTACCTTGGGGGCGCTGGTGGGCGACGGCGCGCGGCGAAGTGGGCGAGTGAGAGTGTGAGGGGAGAGTGAGGACGCGCGCGGGCCGGGGCGTGTGGATAAGGTGCCTGTAGTAGTAGCGCTGGTCCTTAACAACTACTACTGCTAAGATACATAGCAGTAGCGCGTTAGTGGAACAAGCGCTATTGCTAAGTTCAATAGCAGTAGCGCTTTTTATGTATGAGCGCTACTAGTATATCTAGCCTGCCTGCAACGGTCTGGTAATTATAATAGTAGCGTGTTTTGTATCTACAGCGCTACCACTATGTGCATGGTAGCAGTGCTTTTAATGACAAAGCGCTGCTGCTACTTAGCAGGATCGCTTCCTTTTTAAAAGAGCAACTAGTGAGGTCCTGTATATAAGCATTTCCCTAGTAGTGCTAGTTGGGATCACGATCGTTACCATCTCTGAGTTGCAGCGTAAGAAGAACATGTCGATGTAGATCATATTTGGAGTCGCTCGAACCGTCGATGAACGATCCCGCGAACTGCCCATGAACGGTCCATCGAACCGAAGACCTAAAGCACGACCTCTCTACTTGGTTGCAAGCGTGCAACCTTCACGATCCGGCAGCGCTTCACCGTCCAGGGCTAATCATCGTTGGAAAATTAGAGGGGGGAGATTAGAACCACACCGGGATTCTAATTATGTGGATTAGAGGATTAGTCTAGTTCTAATTAGTTAAATAGGATCAAGTAGAACTACAAGTAGAAGAATTAGAGGAGGCTCCAAAACTTGTGTATTCAAATGGTGGAAATCCTCTAGTATATATAGGTTGGAGGGAAGAGGACTGGCGCCACAAAGGGGGAGTCCCTCCAAATTGCCGGCCAAGGGAGAAGGAGTTGGACTCCTCCCCCACTCCAATTCGGCATCATTCCTTAGGGAAGGGAGGCGCCTCCCACTTGGGCCCTTGTGGCCCAAGTTGCCTTCAACCTCTTGGACTTTTTAGCCCCCTTGATATTAAATACAAATTGTTTTAAATACGTTCAGGCCATTTTATATATAAGTTAACATCCATGAAAACATTTTACACCTATATATATTTATTGGTAATACCCAGTATTACTCTATATTCACTGAAACCCTTCCGGTGACCCCAAAACACTTCTAGATCCTCTCAAAATTATTCCGAATATTAATGAAACAATTACACAAATATATTATCATCACTCCCGTCCTACTAACACTCAGCAGATCATGATTTCCTTAAACTTGTGACCCCATAGGTTCGATAACTCATAGACATGAAGAAAACCCCTTCGTTCAATGACTGATAGCGGAAGCGTGGACGTCCATATAGATCCCTATGAGCACACAAATGATATTCGAGTGAACCTTTGGTTATCATGTGATGTTTCCTTTGCTTCGCGATACTTCACAAAAACCCGGGATGTGTCGGTATCCTCCTGAGTCATCACATGCTCACTATATTGATATCATTGTTACCGATTTTGTTTTTCTTTCTCATTGTCGCGTTCCGGCATCCCCGTGACGAAGTCACATGTGTCTGGCCAAACGATGATGGATGCCGTCACACCGAGAGGGCCCTAAGAGTATCTCTCCATCGTCAGAGGAGCAAATCCCACTTTTGAGTTATCTAGTCCCTTGTCAAACTTTCCGATGAACATGTAAGTTGTCATTATGATTACCGTGTTACAGGTGACATTTGAATAAATCCAAAATCCACCGGACGGTAAGAAGTGACTAGATACTCTCATGGTCTAAGGAGCAAAATCACGTGTAAACACTCTATGTTATTACAATTGGTTACATATGATTTTATTTCAATTCATAAGAAACAAGTTTGGGGCGATTCAATATGATCGCTCTTCCAACGTCATAATCTCAATGTTGTTTTAGGACTATTATTACACTTAACAATATCCTAAGATCCAAAAAACATGATCAGCAACAACACTTGAGCTAGTCTTAGAGGCGAGACTAGGAACCTTTATTTTATCCGTTTATCATTTCACATGTGCATACAAGTTTTTCACTGAATCACATATGCCAGGATCATAACAGTTATAGCATGAAATATTATAAAATATAATGATACAATATTATTGCCTCTAGGGCATATTTCCAACACGATCAAGCCCACACAATCGTTGGATTAGTAAATTTAGGTTGCGTCCTTCTCATGCAGAACAACGCCGTGTGTGGCCTCGTCTTCCTCGCCTCGCGTCATACCGCACTTGCTCCCAGCATCGCTCCTTGCCATCGCGGCAGCACCACAGCTGTGGGGCGGTTGGCCCCCTGCAACACCCTGGCGCCTTCCCTCCTACAACAGCGCTAGCGGCCATGGAAGCTTGCTTCTGCAGCGAAGCCGTTGGACGCATTGTAGTGGCTCTCATGGACCCCCCCCCCCGGTCTAGAGTGCCCACCTACTGCAATGCAACATCGGGCCGGCCATGCCAACGACGTCAACTCCAGGCGTCGCAGCAACGCTTCATTGCAACGTCGAGAAACCCCAAGTGCAACGTCGAGAAACCCCAAGTGCTGTTGGCGACTCTACATTGAGCCACCAGCAAGCACTGTGAGTGATGCATGGGAGCTTGGGGAAGCGGCCGACGAGCGCTCCATTGCAGCTATGTTGCAGCACCGGCGACGCGCAGAGTGACGCCCGCTCCCCTTGCACCCTCGTATTGGGTCGCCCCACCTTTGGCACCCCCTCTGAGCTGCGTACTCCGCCCCCTTTGCAGCTGTGGTGCTGCTGCAACCGCGGGGTTGCAACACGGCGATGATGCCGCACGTGAGTGGTCGGCGTCAACCCTTCCAGTTTGTAGCAACGGTGGTGCTCCCATGGTGAGGTTGCATTGCAGCGGAATTGTTTCGAAGAGAGCTAGTGGTCACGTCGCCCTTCGTTTTGTGGCGGGGATGCCGCAGGTGGTGGGGGTGGTCGCGACGCCATGGGAGCCATCCCCTCTCGAGCTAGACAAACGAGATATCGAGAGAGGAAAAACGAAGGGGAAGAATTGTGTGGAGCAGAGACGTCTCGAAGGGATAAGGCTGGAGCCTTGAGGGGAAGCGGTGCGGCAACACTAGACTTACATAGACTAACTACGCATGTTTAGATAAACTAGAACAACGCCCATGCGTACGGGATATAAATATTCTACTACGTTAGCTTGTGATTTACTTGTCCATAATATACGATTGTGTAAATAAATGTTCATCAAATTATGTCCGTGATTTACCTTATATTTTGATCAGAAGTGATTTACCTACTCATAGTATGCGATTGTGTAAATAAATGTTCATCAAATTATGTCCGTGATTTACCTTATATTTTGATCAAAAGTGATTTATCTGCACATAGTATGCGATCGTGTAAATAAATGTTCATTAAATTATGCCTGTGATTTACCTTTTATTTCAATCAGTAGTTTGGTAAGTAAATTAAAATGGAATTGGTTCAGAAGGTAAGTAAATCAAGGTGATTGATTATTATACGGGGAAGGTTGGACGAAGGGGTGATGTGAAGAAAGATGAAACGGGACCTTATATTCTTTTCAAGTAAAGTAGAGATAGAGATAGAGAAACCAATGTGGCGAATTGGTGTTTAGGGGAGGAAGGAGCCCACACCCTTAAATTCAGGGGAGGAGGGGGGGGGGGGGGGTGGGGTTTGTTTAGATTAGTTTACAAGGTTTTACATACTTGCATATGGTCTTTGTAGGTGTAGGATTATTTTTTTTGAAGCATAAGTACAGACACAAGCGCTCATATACACGCGCATACACTCACCCCTATGAACGCACACACGCACACCCTACCTCTATGAGCATCTCCGAAAGACTGAGCCGGCATATCATCTTAAGATTTACGAGTGGTGGACGGGTTGCAGGGGCACGATCGCTCAGCGGACGTGGTTTAAGTTCTCGTTATTATGGGCCGGTGAAAAACAAGTGTTTTTCAAGTATACATGTGATATTTCCCACCATGAGCAACCTTAAAACGGTTTCATTATTATATTATATAAACCCTCTTATTAAAACTTACGACAGTACTAATTACCCAAACAAGAGAGGTGCTATACTTATGGACATATTCTCACGGGGTTTTTGTTACGGACTCACATGTAGAGTTGTCGTCGAAGAAGATTAGGGAGGAGAGGTCCCACCAGCTAAATCAGGGGTTTGGTTGGAGAGGGGGAAGTCCGTAAAACTAGTCTGTACTAGAATTCTGTAAGCGTAGCATTTTCCCCCAAACAACCACACTAACTTAACTAGTGGGAGTGTTACTTCCTCTGTCCAGGTGCATGGTGACCAAGGCAGAGGGAAAACCAAGAGAATTGAATGTTTATTTGCTAATTAATAGCATTGTATGCAATGAATTGACCAGTACATGCCGTGTTTGATAGTCTCAAGTCATTGAAAGCATACACGCCCCACATTTCTTATTGATTGATTATTTTATTTATGTTAACAAACAAAAAACAAGATGAGATTAATGCATCACGCTCACGCCTTGGAATCATTTAATTTTTGTATGGTGACTTACATATCTAAACGGAGGGAGTAACATAGGGGTTGTTTGTTTTCAGGGACTTTTTTGTGTAGGGACTAGAAAAAGTCCCTCTTAGAGACTTTTTTACCAAACGAGAGGGACTTTTTAGGAACTAAACTAGGCATTTGGGATTAAATGAAGAAGACTCTCAAAGAGAGTCTTTTGGGGACTTTTTGGGATTTTTCCAACAATGCCCCTCCATGTATCTATTGGCCCGCCATCCCATGGTATTGTTTGATGGTTATTTTTCTATATACTAGGGACAACATGGTCATTTAATAACCTCTAGAAAGGGACTAGAGACTTTTTAGTCTCTAAAAACAAACAAGGAGGGACTTTTTAGGAACTAATGACTTTTTAGTTGGGACTAGAAAAAGCGACTAGAGAATCAAACACCACCTATGATTGAGAATTTGACGAGGCAGATGTAGTAAGTGGAGCACTGGAAAACAACTCTTCTTTAACACGTCCACGGACGAACATGCAGGGCCGTGCGCCTTCTTCCGTTTCTTCTCCGTGTCTACCATGCATTCGTGCATATACAGATCGACCGAGGCTGACACGCGGGGCCCCGTCACCTGGCGGCCCACGCCACAGCGACACGAAATGGGCCCCGTCGCGTTGCGTGCTCAAAATAAGTTCGCTTGGTCAGTCAGTCAGGCGGTCCACGGCCATGGAAGGCAAAGAGGGATTCTGATTCCTCGCTTGCCATAATAAATACGAGGGGGAGGGAGTGGGGGTTTTCTGAAAGTGGTGTGCGTGAGAAGCCAGCCAGTGGAGGAACCAGCGAGGGTTTTCATCTCCCGCTCCGCTCCGCTCCAGCCCAGGAGGTGCAGATCCGCCGAGCAAGCCGTCATTGCCGCCGGTGACCCGTCCCAGAGGCCAAGGTGACGACGAGCTCTCCTCCTCTCCATCGCCTAGCCAGCCACGCACCCTCGCTGCATTTTCTTCTTGGAGTGATTTCTCTCTTTCTCGTCTCTGCGTGAATCTGTTTCTGTGCTAGTTTCCGATAGTGTTGATTTCTCTCCGGGCGTTTTCTTGCCGATCGAGGATAGATAGATCCATGGCGCTGGCGCCCTAGTCGCCAGCTAGGTCGGTGGTTTTCAGGGTTTTCCTGCAGCGGTTTACATTCATCTTCTCGATGGTCCGCATTTTCGCTTTTTTTTTAACTTTGTGATGAGTGAAGAGTGAGTCACTCATAATGCTTGCTTGCTGGTTTCGCCTGTGCACGAGGGTTTTCAGGTTGGTCTGGCCATGTGTTTCCCCCCCTATTTTTGGGTGCAGAAAGTAGGGTGATGTTTTTTTTTCTTTTTTTTGAGGGAAGTATGGTGGTGTTTTTGGGATGCGGTCGATCCGGAACAGCGACACGTTATTAATTATATTTTCTACGCAAACTACTACGAAGGGACTTACTCTCATTTCCTCCCCTAACCCTAGACGGCATCGAATGCTGTGAACTTGTGGTTTCGTAACAATGGAACTGGGGGGAAACCACCCCTATTGCATAAAAAAAGTTATGCTGATGTTGTACCAATTGATTGTTTCACTGGTTCTTAGATTCCAGATTATATTACTTGTCCGCATTTTTTTCTTTGCTCGGTCTGAATCACCTCCTGGAGTTGGGAATACAACCCCTAACTTCATTTCTCCTTTCTTTGTGGGAAACATACCATGTATCTATCATCAGAAGATATTTTCATGTTACATAAGTTGCATCCTTTTTATCAATTTGCTTCATATATTTAGGGAACTAATTAATCGTGGAGCAGTGCACACAATGTCTGGTTAATTCCCTGCCCAACTAAGAGTACATCCTTGCTGAGCGAATTTCCTTGCTGTGTGTTTTCCTTGCAGATAGATGGAGTCGCAGACTCAGAGCAGCAAGGGCGATTCCAGCAAGTCACCAATGCCGCACGGTGGCGAGGGCGACGAACCCAGCAAGGGAGATTCCAGCAAGTCACCAATGCCACATGGTGGCGAGGGCGATGAACCCAGCAAGGGTGATTCCAGCAAGTCACCAATGCCGCACGGTGGAAGGGCAATGAACCCAGCAAGGCGCCGCCCACGCCTCAGATGCTTCCCATCACAAGGCCACCCAAGCCCAGCACAAGGGGGCGGCGCATAACGCTGCTCACCAACCACTTCAAAGCCTCCTGGAAGCCAGCGCATGACTTCTTTTACCACTATCACGTACAGCAATCCCTCATCCTAAACTAGTCCATCCATCACCATTCCATTTCTTCAACTTGATTTCCATGGTCACCTGCCAACACTTGGTTTCGAATTTTCCATCCACAGGTAGATCTCAAGTACGGCGACGGTCAACCCGCTGCTGGGGAACGCGTGGGGAGGAAAGTGATGAGGCAGCTATACGAGACCTACGCCTCTGACCTCGCAGGCAAGCAATTCGCCTACGATGACGAGACGGGCCTCTACACCGCTGGGCCTCTTCCTTTTACCACCAATGTGTTTGATGTTGCCGTGGTCGATGCCTCATCCAGAAGGTAAAACATTCATCTGCTCCATCACCCGTTCCAGCTGTGATCTATTCTTGAGCTCACCTCCTGTTGATTGTGGGAATCGTCTTGACAATCAACCTGCAGGATCGCAGCAACGAGCGGGGGCCCCGGAGGAGATGGCAGCCCGGGACGAAGTGACACGAAGAGAGTGAAAATGGCAGTAGACCCCAAAATTTTCAAGGTGGAGATAACCTTCGCGGCAAAGGTTCCGATGAATTCCTCGCAGGATGCTCTTCGGGTTCTCGACATCATTCTGCGGCAGCACTCTACAAAACAGTATGTTCTTAAGTTTATGTAGCACAACCTGTTCGATCTATTTATCAAATGTTGCAAACTCTATGATGGCTCTCTGTTAGGTTCTTATTATAAGAGCATCTCCAACAGCCGCGGTAAAAAACGCGCGCGCGGTAAACCGAATCTTTTGGACGCGCGGGACGTTTCGGCGCGCTCCAGCGGTGGCGGGAAAATCGCGCGTGGGGGAACGGTTTGCGCGCGCGGGGGAAAAGGCGGCAGGTCGCGCGCTTTTTTTGCCACACCGCTTCCGGCGCGCCTATAAAATGCGGCGCGCGCCACACGCCTATTGCACACGCTTCTCTTCCTCTTCCGTTGCCACACGCCCCTCCACTGCTTCCGCTGCCACCCGCGCCACCGCTCCAGCGCCCCGCCACCATGCCGCCGCGCCGCCGAGGAGTGTCGGGCTACCGTGGCGTCCGCCAGCGCCCCAACGGCGGGTTCTACTCGGAGATACGGTCCGGCCAACTCCGGCTTGGCCTCGGCACCTTCGAGACGGCGCACGAGGCCGCCCGCACGTACAACGCGGCGGCGTGGCGCCTAGGCAGGCCGCGCCAGCAGATGAACTTCCACAATGTCCACACGCTGCAGCAGGCGCTGGACGTCGCCCCGCCGCCTCGTCTTCGCACGGCACAAGACCGTGCGGAGCACGCTGAGCGGCAGAACCGCCTCCTCGTCGCCCATGAGGACGAGCGGGTCATGGCGGAGTGGCGCCAACAACACCCGGAGGACGTATCCTACGAGCAAGCCTACTGGGCAAGGCGCCGCGCTGAGCGGTTGGACAGGCGTCGGCGGAAGGCCCTGGCGCTATCCCAGTGCGATGTAGTTGAGAGTGGTGGTGAGACGATCTTTACATCTAATGATGATCGTTGGGAAGACATGTGGCTCGATACCTCGGATCAGACCAGCGAGGATGGAGACGATGACGATGATGACGATGACTGGGAGTAGGCTGTAGCTGCACTAGTAGTTTTTATCTATGTCCTTGTACTATCTAAATAATTTTTATCTATCTATGTTATGGAACTATGTAAAATATCTATGTATCGTTTTTTCTATCTATGAATTTTATTTTAAAAAATGTACGCATTGTTTAGCGCGCGCTGCATTTTAGCGCGGCCGCTGGAGCTACGCGCGCGCGTTCAATTTTGACGCGACTGCTGGAGCCACCGCTGCCGGCCGCGCCAAATGATTTTTTTGCACGCGGCGCGTTGAGCGGCTGTTGGAGATGCTCTAGCAAACAATTCCATGTTCTTATACTCACTCGGCTTTCTTGCTGGCTGCAGGAATTGCCTTTTAGTCCGACAGTCTTTTTTCCATAAAGATTCCCGTTATGTGGAGTTGGGTGGCGGTGTTCGCGGTTGTCAGGGTTTTTATTCTAGCTTTCGACCCACTCAAAGTGGGCTCTCGCTCAATGTTGGTATGTTTATAATCTCGAGGCCTAATTTGCATGAGCTTCCTGGAAAAAAGTTTGTTACAAGATTGAAGGTGGCATATTTGCACGTGTGATTGATTATTGAATTTTTTGCAGATTTAACCACCACGATGGTAGTGAGACCCGGGCCTGTGATTGACTTTCTACTCTTCAACCAGGATGTGAAGGACACTTCCAGAATTGACTGGCGCAAAGTATGTTACAACCTAGTAATTTCTTAGTAGATGTTCAGTCCTTCAAGAATCCATCACTAGACTTAACATGTTTACCTGCTCTAACCTTGGTCACCCTTGACATGATTTTAGGCCAAACGGGCACTGAACAAATTAAGGATCGAGACCATTCACACGAAGATGGAATTTAGTATTGCTGGATTGTCCGAAAAGAATTGCAATGAGCTGACGTAAGATGTTATTACTCTTGAATTGTTATATGCAAGTTCAGGGCATACGCCTCACGTCCTCTTGTTTCAATAAATTCATTCTTGTTCTAGTTTCCCACAAAAGCAAAAGGATGGCAACACTGTGGATGTAACTGTTTATGATCACTTCATGAATCGTTGGTCTATGAAGATGGAAAAGTCTGCTAATTTGCCCTGTCTAATTGCGGGTAAGCCAGAGCGCCCAACATACCTCCCGCTGGAGGTCCGTCCCTCTCTTCCTGTTCTCGTTTTGAGTCATTCTTTTGGTGCAAAGTTTCTTGTGTTTTTGGTGCTAATTTCATGTTTGCAACCAGGCTTGCGTTCTAGTGCCATTACAAAGGTATAAAAAGTCTCTGTCGACGTTGCAAAGGTCAAAGCTGGTGGAGGGATCCAGGCAGAGGCCGGACCAAAGGATGTTGAGCTTGTCTGGTGTATGTTACTCTGATACCCTGAATTCAGCTATACTGCAGGAGATATGTTCACAGGGTCTAAAAATATCAAAAAATACAATAAATCTCAATTTTATTTACCCAGGTGTTGCGTGCCAATAATTACAATTCCGATCCAGTGCTGAGGGAATGCGGCATTGTGATAGATCCAGAGTTTACTCAAGTCGAGGGTAGAGTCCTTCAGGCACCACAGGTTAGGAGAGCCATACTGCTCTTTTCATTGGATGTATGTCTTTGAACGCCTACTATGCAGGCCCTTTGCTGCTTGCATCTAATTAAATATCGTAATGTGCAGTTAAACTCTGCAGATGGTAGAGAACTTCATACACCTAATGGGAGGTGGAACTTCAATAATGACGTGAGCACCTGAACATACCTCTTGATTGAACTCTACACATGTGCACTGTAAACTCTTTATTGTTGCGTATTGTTATCGATGTGGTAACATTCCCAGTTCTGCTCTCCAGAGGTTCATTCAACCCATAAAAGTGAAGATGTGGGGAGTTGTTAATTTTTCTGCACGATGTAATGTTGAAGATCTTGCCAGGCGCCTTATCCAGTCTGGTGCCAAGAAGGGAATTGTGAGTTAACTTTTTTTGCCTAATCTTGGGCTTTTTCAAAAAATTCTGGTATTGATCAACCAGTTCTATTTGCAGGAAATGGCCGAATGTGGCGTTATTGAGGAGAGGCACCAAATGAGACGAGAGCCTCCGACAAAAAGGGTGGAGGCTATGTTTCAGCAGATTAAAGCAAAGTTAACACGAAAACCAGACTTTCTCTTTCTCCTGTGCGTTCTTCCTGAGAAGAACAGTGACATCTACGGTTTGCTCTGCTACCTCAGCTTTGCAAATAAGCTTTATTATGTCTTAATTTATTATCCAAACCTCAATTTTTCTTATCAGGACCGTGGAAGCGCGAATGCCTTGTGGAGCATGGTATCTTTACGCAATGCTTAGTTCCTCCTCCCAATATCAAAGATCAGTACCTCACAAATGTGCTGCTAAAGATAAATGCCAAGGTTTGCAGTGTGATCTATATTTTCATCTTCAATGTACCACACAATTTAGATTTGTTAGCTGAAAAACTGAATGCTTTGCTTTTGTTTTGTTTCGTTTTTGCCAATCCAGCTGGGCGGGTTGAATTCATTGCTAAAAAAGGAAACAACCCGTGCTATTCCTCACGTGTCGAAGGTACCAACCATCATCTTTGGTATGGATGTTTCCCATGGTTCACCAGGACGAAACGTGCCATCGGTTGCTGCAGTAAGTTTTGCTTATGTTTACAGTTTCCTACAGTAATAAAGTCTGGAGAGATTTTCCAACCGACAATTCGCTTACTCACCCAGGTGTTTTTTGGCTTTTACCTAGGTGGTTAGTTCATTGAAGTGGCCAATCATGTCAAAGTACAGAGCTTCTGTGTGCACTCAGTCACCCAGGCTGGAAATGATTGATACCTTGTTTAAGCCAGTTGGAGACGATGATCATGGCCTCATTAAGTGAGTTTCTTATGCTTGGATTTATAGAAGTGCAATTTAAACAATTGTAATAGCAATGCTTCCTAATTATACATATGCTTTTGTTTTGTTGCTCACTGGGACAATAACAATTTCAGGGATTCACTAGTTGACTTCCTCAGAAACAACGATGGTCAGAGGCCGGAACAAATTATCATTTTTCAGGTCAGTAGTCCTCTCTGAGATAATTGGTAGTAGACTTTGCATGTAAGCAGCATAATTTTTCTGTAGTAATTGGTGGACTATTTGTGTTGTCCCTCGATGTTAAGAGTGCAAACTGACTCTAATACTCGATGACATCTCTAAGTTTACTTTGGCACCCTGATTTCTAAGGAAACTCTGTTGTCTTGATGTTAGGGATGGTGTTAGTGAGAGCCAGTTCAATCAGGCACTGAACGAGGAGCTGGCTCAGATCATGGAGGTAAACATAAATGATGTCCCATTCCTCATGATCCAGTTCTGGACAGTAATGTCTTTTTAATTGATACAGGCATGCAAGTTTTTTGGCGGCAAGCATTTTGATGGCAACTGGTTCCCCAAGTTCACATTGATAGTTGCACAGAAGAATCATCACACCAGATTTTTCTTGCGAAATGGACAGAGACCTGATCAAGTGAATAATGTCCCCCCTGGTAACCTACATCTTTTATCTACACACCTACCACAGAACTATTGTTTACTACGTACAATTTTGTATGGACTAAATGAGCAATTCTTAGGCCTTTTTACTCATACATTCTTATCATAGTCCTATTTTCCCCTTGTGTAGGTACTGTGGTTGATAGAGGAATCTGCCATCCCACACACTATGATTTCTACATGTGTGCTCATGCTGGCATAATTGTATGTTCTCTCTACCTTGTGATTTGTGATTGTTGCTCACTGTGTTGCAAATGATTATTTGAATCTAAGTCGTTCTGCTTTTGTGTTGCAGGGGACTACAAGGCCAACACACTACCATGTCCTCCACGACGAGATAGGCTTCTCTGCTGATGAGATGGAAGAGCTCGTGCACTCCCTATCCTATGCGTATGTCCATTAAAGCATTTAGTTACAAAAGATTCAGCTGTTACCTTGCCTCCGATCTTCGCTGCATCCTTTTGATATTTCAATGCTTGCGAACTCGTTTCAGGTACCAGAGGAGCACCACAGCAATCTCAGTAGGTAAGCATGATTTCCCATTACTTGATTCCGCAACATGTATCAGAAGGCATGGCTGATCATCTGATTTTCCCTCTCAGTTGCTCCCATCTTCTACGCACACCTTGCCGCGGGCCAGGTGGCCAAGTTCACCAGGCTCGATGACATGTTGGAGACGTCTTCCCAGGCTGAGGCTGCTCCGGTGCCAGAGCTGCCTCGTCTGCATCGCAATGTAGCGTCATCGATGTTCTTCTGCTGAGTCGCACATTTTCCCCATCGTCAGTGGTTGGAAGCGACGGAAACTTTCTCAAATGCTACACGGAACCGGTCATGGTGTTCATGCCTGAGCGCTGAAGTATGCTTTTGGTCTTAGCTGCTAGATTTAGTGGGTGTTATCTCGACGAACAATATTTGATTGCTATCATGGTGCTTTCTGTGGAGTTCCTTGCCAACAATAATCTGAACTTTTGTTAGTCAGGACCTGAAACTCTGCTGATGTGCAAGGTGCCTACATATTTTGGATGTGAAGTTCATAAATATTGTCGGCAGCATGTCCAATGGTTAAGCTTCGGATTCTCAGTGTCTTTATAGTTTTGTGATTATGTACTTTGCTGTCAATTTACTAAAAGTACCTGGCTTTTGACCCCGCTTACAAGAAATATACTAAAATAAGTGAAAACAATGTAAAATATAGAATTGGCCATTATTAAGTTTGTTTCTTTTACAACCCAAAGGGAAAAATAATAAATGCAACTATGAAATAATTAGTAGAGGATACTAGTTATCTACAAGTTGCAATCAAGAAGTATAGGTAATTTGCATTTCCAACGGTTAAGTTTCGGATTCTCAATAAGTGTCTCTATAGTTTTGTGATTATGTACTTTGCTGTCAATTTACTAAAAGTACCTGGCTTTTGACCCCGCTTACAGGTTAGAGGAGATTGTAGTGAAATATACTAACATAAGTGAAAACAATGTAAAATATAGAATTGCCCATTATTAAATTTGTTTCTTTTACAACCCAAAGGAAAAATAATAAATGCAACTACAAAATAATTATTAGAGGATACTAGTTATCTATAAGTTGCAATCAAGAAGTAATAGGTAATTTTCATTTTCAGATCAGTGCAAAAATAGCAGGAGAGAAAGAAAACGTCAATCCTTTAGTCAATCAAGCCAGCCTTTCTCATATTTTGACTCCAATTTACATCTAAAGTCCCCGCATGGTTTGTACTAATCACTAATGAAACCTGATTTACAACAATTGTATAAATAAGACTACATTGAGCATCAAAACTCAAATCAGATGGCAGATGGGAAAACTCTAAAGCTGATGCAATATAATATCGAACAATTTGAGGTAGAAATCAGATGAATCATATCGCAGGTCCCTGAGGTGTGAGTCATGCT
Organism: Triticum urartu; assembly: GCF_003073215.2. Taxonomy (NCBI): domain Eukaryota; kingdom Viridiplantae; phylum Streptophyta; class Magnoliopsida; order Poales; family Poaceae; genus Triticum; species Triticum urartu. Next base: position 653,324,448 of record NC_053028.1, on the reverse strand, counting down.
TTTTCTATAGAATTGATTCTTCAATCTTCATATAGACAAATGACTGAGGCGATCTATGATCTTCCAATATTTTATTTAGTGCTCGAACCTACCTTGAAATATTCAGGCTCATCAAACTCAAGACCATCTATCAGCAGATCATACTTGTATTCCATATGAGAGCGCAAGCAGTCAAGAACAGCCAAGACATGATTTACTTGTTGGCTCTTTGATCTGTCTTCTGCTGTGAAGGTATAAACCTTATTGCCAATTTCTATCCAGCTGCACCCAGTGTTCGTCTTCAGTCCTCTCTCCTTCATCATCATCCTCACTCTGGCCACATCACTCCAGCAATCAATGCTAGCATATAGATTTGCTAGCTGTACATGAGTTGCAGCACAACCTGGCTCCAGCTTAAGACGGTGCTCTGCAGCATGGATGCCAATCGGAATATTCCCATGCATCCTACAGGCAGCCAGCAGAGAACCCCATATGACTGCATTTGGGGACGTGGACATTGTATGGATCAAATCCCATGCTTCATCGAGCAATCCTGCCCGGCCGAGGAGGTCAACCATACACGAGTAGTGATCTAACTCTGGTTCCATTCCAAGTCTGATCATTGCCTTGAAGCAGCGCCGGCCTTCCTCTACAAGGCATGCATGCCGACATGATGACAGGATGCCAAGGAAGGAGATTGCATCAGGCACTACGTGCTCCTCCTCCATTTCTTTTAGCAAGCTTAGGCAGTGCTCAGCAAGGCCATGCTGTGAATATCCAAATATCATGGAGTTCCAAGAAATCAGGTCCTTGCACGCAATGCTCTCAAATATGGACTGGGCCTCATCTATACTCCCACACTTTGCATACATTGATATCAGTGCATTTGAGACATGCACACACAAATCAAAACCCATTCTCAGTTCTAGACTATGAACACTTTTACCAAGTGCAAGAAGTGCGTGGTTAGTGCACACACTGAAGATAGTGGCAAATGTGATGTCATTAGGCCTGCACGCTGACTGCCTCATCAGCTGAAACACCTGGAGGCAAGGCTCAACCTTATTATCCTGCGCATAACCAGAAATGAGTGCTGTCCACGACACGGTATTTTTAACTGGCATGTTCTGAAAAACCTGACAAGCATTCTCCAGTTGATAACATCTTGCATATAAGCTGATTAGAGAGGTGCCAGAAAGGACTGACAATTCATAACCAACTTTCACCAGTAGAGCATGGAGCTGGACACCTCCCCTAATGGATTGCTTAACAGCACAAAAGCTCATGGCAGATGCTAAAATAGATATATCCGCACTCATTCCTCTCCTATGCAGCTCCACAAGTAGCATAAACTTGTTTCCCTTTGCGAGCTTATTAATGGAAGGACAAGCAGAGATATCATTAGAATCAACGGTATTGGGTAAAATTTGCTCTGTATTATTGCTTGAGCCAACAAACTGCACTTTTCCATTACGCATAACACGATTTTCTGGCTGAACTCCCATTATGTCATGCATACAGTCGTTGATAAGGCGGCGGTGAGATGGACCTTCCTCCTTGCCATTATATGCCTTCCCTGGCACGAGGTGCATGACTCTCAATGCATCATGGATGCCACGAACCCCTTGCTTTCTTGATCTCTCGGGTGATAAGTGAGTGCCAAAATTCGCCACGCAAAGACGAATCAGTGACAACGATGGTAAATGTTTGCTGAAACGATACCAGAGGAGATGGCTGCTGAAACGGTACCAGAGGAGATGGCTGTGTTTGTGCATGGCCAAAGTTGTCCATGGGCAAACCCAAAAACATGCACAGGAAGTCGTGCAGAGCCTCCGTTTGGAAAGGCCTAGCAGCATGAACAGCTAAGCCCACACCTGGTGAAGGGAAATAGAGGCATTCAGTTAGTTGTGCTTATCATGAAGGAAGATTTACTAATCCACTGGTCTCAGCTTTATGCATATAATAAGCAGATTGTGGCTGCATTACTCACCCTGCAGCACCTCTTCCAGCATCCTTGAATACGAACATCAAGTTAAGGAGATTTTGACTGGATAGCAAGCTTGGATGCCAATAATAACTGTCCCCACAGCAACAGAGAAGGCATAGTTAGTAATACTAGTGCGGAAGACAATTTTGTACAGAAGCTCTTTTATTATGCCAATCGAAAGAAAGCAGAATAAAATTCAACCTATTGGCACGCACAGATACATGATTTTCTATTGAGCAGGGGCAGATGCTAAATACAATATATGGCTTAATTGCACAATAAAGCTAGAAATTAAACTCGATGCCTCACGACCCATCAGAATAGACATAATATGAAAAAACTACAAATAACATTACAGGTATAGAAAAGAGTACCAAATCAATGGCTTGCTTCATCTTATATTTGACAGTTTGTACAACAATTGACAAGAAAATGTTGAAATAGCTGTGCGCAACCACACACGCATAACAAAATCTCTATGCCTACCACTAAATTGCAGCACCAAAGCACGACACATACAGGACATTGGACACGTACACATACACACAGGATACGAAATGTTGAAAGCCACCGCCGGCTGCAGGCTGCCTCAAAACTCACCTAAACCGAGATGGACCAAGCGTGTGGTGTGGCGGCCGGGCACCGCAGGAGCAGCGCCTGCGCGGGCCCCGGGACGGGGCGAGGCGAGAGCAGGAGAGCTGCGGCGGTGCCGGCGCGGGAGCGGAAGCAGCACGCGGCGGCGGCGGCGCACGAGGCAGGAGCAGGCGAGCGGCGGCGGCGGCTCTTCCGGTGCGTGGCTGCCCTCGCTTGAGGCTGCGCGCGCGGTTGGGTTGGGCCGTTGGGGGAGAGCTCCAAACTAGATAGCACCATGTCTTGGCCTGCACGGTTGCTGTCTGCTAGGGCTATCTCTCGCCCGCTGCGAGATGTAGTTCCGTCTCGTGAGTTTCTTTTCTTCACTCTGTTTTCTTCGGTTTTTCTTTTTCTATTAGGGTTCCTTTTGTTTTTCTTTTTTTCTTCAGTTTTTTGGGTCCTTTCTTCGCTTTTCATCGGTTTTCTTTGATTGTTTTCTCTCTATTTTTATATTTTTTGCAGAAAATGTCTACATATCATACATGTTGTATATATTTGTCGTATACACCAGAAATATTGTTTATACATGTTTAATATTTTTCAAACACATAATTAACATTTTATCAAATATATATATTATGTATTTTTTCGTGCATAGTGTTATATATATATATACAAAACATTTTCATACATATTTAACATTTTTCACATATATGATTAATTTTTATATAATAGATCTTTTTGAATAAGTGTTAAAAAAATTTAAATACACATTGAAACTTATTTAATGATAAAAATATTGTTTTAAATTAGGAACATCTTTTTACATTGTATAATTTTAAAAAAAAAAATCACATATTTTTGAAACTCGTAAATTTTTAATTTTAATTTTTTTTGAATGGTAGGTAGCATTACTTTTCAATTACACGGGCATTTTTTACATTGTATAAACATTATTTACAATGTGACAGTACATTTTTTTAAATGCATGAACATTTTCAAAATGTTATAACATTTTTAACATTGTATAAAATTATTCTTACATTGTATACATTTTTAAAGGAGTTTTCAATGGCATATCAGATCATACTCTTTTTTCTTATGAGCTTTTTCTTGAAGTTTCTTATAAAATGTTTCTAATGAGGCGACATATGCAATACTTTCTATTTTTCCCACTGGGGTTTTTAAAGGAATGTATAGAAAGCATATTGTTCTCCAAACTCACCAACGAGTTTTCTCCTTCTTCAAAGTTTTTTCTCATATGTGTTATCAAGTTGACATAATCATTATTTGTTACATCATTTCCTCCTTATATTTTTTTTCATCGGGTTTAAAGGAGTTTTAGCAACATATCTATACTATTCTCCTCATATTTCCCCACAGGGTTTTTGGTTGACTCATCCTGTAAAGGCACATCCATCATGTTGTGGTTGTCGGGTATGTGTCGTTATGGTGGGTAGGGTCTAACAACAAAACTCTACCCATCCTGCTATGGTTGTCGGCTGCTTCAACTTTGTTTCTCTCTCTTCAGGAGGGCCCCAAATCCATAGAGGGCAAGCCCCTCTAAAGGCCCATCCATTTGGGTATCCTATCCAAGCTGATCTATATGTTCATATACTTCTGCTTTTGCCCTTCAAGCTAGTTATCTCTCTTACTCTTTTGTCAGATTCGCCTCTCAACACTCACGAAGCATAGGCTTCGATAGTAATGTATATTCTGTTTGATAAGATTGGTCACCTGTTGTACGTTAACAAGGAATTAGTCCTCTTGAAGAAATTGTACTTTTTTAATCGTGGTGGCATTAATTGTTGCTACTATATAGCAAGTAGGCCAAAGATCAAATTTCTACTATGTGCAATTCTCTTCTTTTCCGACAAGCGCACTATTTCAGCGTTGACATCGGTTGCCCCTCATGATTATCTTTTTGTCATAGGAAATGTGTTCTTCCAAGCGCGCGCGTATGTTACGCTAATTCTTTGAAGTATTCGTAATTTTGAGAACATTTTTTGACAGGGAAAGCAAAAACAGTTCACTTTGTCAAGTAGTATTTGCGAACAAATTTAGTGTTAAAAAATGGCAAGCATTCATCAATGAAGGTACTTCGATAATACGTAGTATTAATGGTTACTTGCACAGGAAAGAAACAGAAGAACATCACCGCGGTGAATCAACAACGTGCTAGTGATGAATTAGTGTTGGTAGTACACAAGAAAAGCGGCGGTAACTTAAACCCAATCAACTGCAGGAACCGAAGTCTGCTTTCACTACAAAAGCTATGGTAACTTGAATCTCATCAGTCGAAGGAACTGAAGCCTGTTTTTGTAAGACAGACCAACCTTGTCAGTCATCGCCTGAAGCTTCGCCTGTTCATCTTCCTGATGCTCTGCATGGTGTGGTGTTCATCGTGCTTGTAATTTTGCACATCATATCAATAAACTTGCCCTGACTTGTTTCTCAAAGAGACCAACTCAGCAATCGCACTGCGGGTAACTTCAACGAAGAATCTGACACTCAGATCCTGGCAGTAATCTTCACAGCTACCCTTTTGGTGTGTTCAAGGAACAATCTTGCTCTTCGGAAGAAACATCTATTTCGAAATTTGCTCCGCCAATACCGGTCACCAGTTCCAGCATCAAGTCAGGTAGCCTCCTCCATAGCAATTCTCCATTTCCTGTTCCACAAGCTCATGCAGACTGCCAAAAGCACGAAGGACTTGGCCCTCCATACGGATATAGTTCCTGTTTTCTTCAGCGGTTTTCTAAGGTTCAGAGAACAGATGATTCAGAAAACATGCAGAGCCTCTGCTAGAGCTTATCCTGTGCGCTCCTCCGGGTCAGGCGTTCTGTGCGGGTCTGCTCGTACTGCTCCTCCATGACCGTGTCCATGCCCATGTCGCATCCTTGGCACCACATACCACCGCCAGGAGGTTAAGGATCAAATATATATCTTCAAAGGCCAAACAAAGAATGCATTAGTACTAGCACCGCACAAAGACTAAATTTCAATACCAAGATTGTCCGGTCAAACAAATTACCAGATAAAAGAGCATAATCACAGCATTGCCACAACTCCAAAAGCTCTAGACAAGAACAGAAGGATTCAACCAGTCCAGAAAAGATAATTTGAGCCAACCTTGGCGCAGTGGTGGACCCGGAAACAATTCCGGCCCATAATGTTAGCAGGGAAAAGAGGATCATCGATGTGAATTGGATCAATCCTGCAAAATCAACTATATGGAAAATTACCATAGGCAGAAGGTGACAGAAAGAAACAATGTATTACTGACATCGACTTTTATTACCTGTGCCCTCTTTCTCGGTTCAAATAAATTCCTCTTTGGATGGAAATACGCTTATGGTGTGGATCAAACACATTCCTGTCATCCAGAATGTTTGAAAGCGGTTAGATGTCAGACGCACCAATATATTGCTAATTTAGCTATCCCAAAAGAGAAACCATACATAAGGGTCCTAGTCATTCTAGCATACTTTACACGCTTTTTCCACATCAGGCACTCATCTTTTCCCTTGTGTTTTAAACAATAAAGTGTTCATGCATACTCACTTACACACAAACAATACAGGAAATCCATCAAAAGGCTACCTAGATTCTGCCAAATACAAAACAGCAAAAATGTAGCATAAGTGGCAATTTCAAATAAAAATATGAACTTGCTAAGAAGAGGGGCAAGGGATAAATTTTTATTTTTCCATTGCGACTACTGAAGTTTGAAACTCAAAGCTGGCCAAATATCTACATTCATGTGAGCCGATCATTAAAATAGAATATATTATACAGAAACAAATATCTCACAGAAACAGGATACAGTAATTAAGTTAAAAAAGTGTAGATTCCAAATCAAAATGTCATGATTTTTTAAAAAAATCATGAATACAAATGTCAAAAAAATCAAAATAAAAAATAAAAAAGAATATTAAAACCAAAAGAGAAATAAAGTAATAAAAAACTAAAAACTAAGCAATGCCTTGTAGAACATGCTCAAATAGAGGGAGCTTAGTATCTCAAAGATTTTAAACCAAAGTGAGTTTAAGGGTTGTTAGTTTGAAATGGACTTCTAACTGGTAATGTCCACATTTGCAACAAGAAAGAAAAATGGTGCAACATAATGCATTTTTATTGCTAGTGAATGACAGGAAATAAATTTGTGCACAGAAAGTGGCCTTGTGCACAGAAAGTGGCCTTGTTAGCCCACCACGAATGTCCTCTTGTCACACAAAATGTGTATCTATATCTATATCTATACCAATATAAAAAGACCCAAAGTGGCAGATCCAACTAATCTTGGCCGTCAACCCAAGTCAATCCAACGACCTAGACTGCTCTAATGTCGAGAGCTCAACACGTTTAGCGTGTAATTAATACCATACCATATATTGTGCTAAACATATAATTAACACGTAAATAATATCCTACCTAATATCCGCGCAATTAATATACTGCCTAATATTAACGTGCATTGCATCTACACATTTACTAGTTACTTTAGAAGGAAGAAATGCAAAGTGTACATATCACATTAACATCTACTACATGTGTAATTTTGTAAAGAATTCTTAGTTCTGAGAATAGCTTGTGACAGAGAAAGCAAAAATCGATACTTGCACAAGAAAGAAAGCGCAAGAACATCACTACATCAGCGCAGCAAATCAAGAACATGCTAGTTTCAAATTTGTGTTGGAGTAAACTACAAAAGCGGTAACTTAAATCTGCTTCGCTACAAAAGCAGGAACCGAAGTGTGCTTCGCTACAAAAGCAGCAACTTGAATCTCATCAGCTGCAGGAAACGAAGTCTGCCTTTATAAGACGAGCCAACGCCGTCACCTGACCATGTCCCTGATGCCATAAAGATTGCTCTGACTGTAACTGAAGAGTAGCTCGGCAATCCCATTGGCGAGTAACTGCAACGAAGAATCTGGTACTCGAGATCACGGCAGTAATCATGGCAGTTACCCTCTTGGTGTGTTCAAGGAACAATCTTGCTGTTCCGGAGAAACGACGATCTGAAAATCGCTTTGCTACACCGGACACCACTTCCAGTATCAAGCCTTGTACCAGCTCCAAGTAGGAGTTGCTTCCTACTCTGTTTCCGAACACAGGTAGCCTCCTTCGTAGAATTTCTCCATTTCCTGTTCCACAAGCTGATGTTGACTGCCAAAAGCACAAAGAACTTGTTCCAGGATGTTCTGATTTTCCTTAGGCATTTCCTAAGGTTCAGAGAACAGATGATTCAGGAAACATGTAGAGCCTCTGCTAGAGCTTATCCCGAGTGCTCCTCCGGATCTGGAGTTCTGTGCGGACCTGCTGTACTGCTCCTCAGTGACCTTATAGGTCTGGCAGCACACGTCATTAGGCGATTCCATTTCCGCATCCTTGGCAGCACATACCACCGGCACGAGGTTAAGGATCTATCGTTTATGGTATCAAGTGGATGAGATTTACATACTTACAAAGTGATTAGATATGCTCGTATTACAGAAGTGATAGGTGCTGTACCTTCTGTGTGCAGAGTGCAGCACCATCTTGCTCTTGCATCCAATTCGGCCTAATACCTCAATCAACGGTCTCGGGTTCTAAGCAGCCAGAGGCGAGAGAAGGGCAGCTGGCATTGTACCTTCGAACAAGCCTGCACTAAATAGAAAACCTGAATATGAACATTTTTCGATCAATGTTTTCACACCTACTAGCGCTAAAAACTCACAGGACAACTATTAAGATGTGCAGCAGAAAAAAGAAAATAACCTAGAATTAAGACCAGCTTGGAAATTTGTCTCTACTGACCTTTTCCACCAGCTGCAGTAAGTAACTCGGTGTCTAGACACAGCAGAGGCCATTCCAACCCAACAGTTCCTGTAGCTTGTGGAATCACAGGCTCTTTCCATTGCTACAACTCATTAGAATCAATACTTGGAATTATTTCCTTCAGTAGGCTAAATGATGATGCAGGCATGTTACATTCTGCACTGAACTGCAGTAGCTCGTTTTCTAGAACAGCAAAAGCATCAGCAAAAGCCTGCCATGAAAAGCATCAGAAAATACCGTAAGACTTATTGATCCGTGATTCGCTGGACAAATATTTGTATCTTCAAAGGCCAAACAAACACATTAGTACTAGTACCGTGCAAAGACTAAATTTTAATACCGAGATTCCCCGGTCAAACGAATTATACCACATAAAAGAGCATAATCACAGGATGCCACAACTCCAAAAGCTCTAGACAGCAAAGGATGGATTCAACCAGTCCAGAAAAGATAATTTGAACCAACCTTGATGCATTGGTGGACCCGGAAACAATTCCTGCCCACATTGTTAGCAGGGCAAAGAGGATCATCGATGTGAATTGGATCAATCCTGCAAAATCAACTATATGGAAAATTACCATAGGCAGAAGGTGACAGAAAGAAACAATGTATTACTGACAACGACTTTTATTACCTGTGCCCTCTTTCTCGGTTCAAATAAATTCATCTACTTTGGATGGAAATACGCATATGGCGTGGATCAAACACATTCCTGTCATCCAGAATGTTTGAAAGCAGTTAGAGGTCAGATGCACCAATATATTGCTAATTTAGCTATCCCAAAAGAGAAACCATACACAAGGGTCCTATAGTCATTCTAGCATACTTTAGGGCATCTCCAGCCGCGCCCCCGACAGGCCTCCCCAGGCCACTTTTTCGGCACCGGCGCCGAAAAAACGGCCCAATCGCGCCCCCAGGACGCCGAAAATCGCCGGTTCGGACCTTTTTTCCGCCCAGCGGTCACAGGCCGAACCCGGCGCGCTGGGGAGCCGTTGGGGGCTCCGGCGCTAGGGAAAAGCACGCCTGGCCCACACCGACAGGGGAAAAGTCAAGGTTTTCTTCCCCCAACTCGCCTCGCACCCCCGCGCCGTCGGCCACCACTAGCTATATCCTGGCGACGGCCGCCGCCCTACTCCGCTAGATAGCCATTCCCCGCCGGAAAATAGCAGCGCTTCGCCGCGGCAGCCCCTCCCACAACAGCTGGGCGTTTCCGGCCGCCGTTTCCGGCCGCGGAGGCGCGGTTTAACGGCGGGTACACGCCCACCGAGCGCAAGGTGTTCGGCGTTTTGCCTGTCTCGGCGATGGACTCGGATGAGGAGGAAGAGCTCGCCACGCTGCTGGAGGAGGAAGCCGCGGCCGACGTCCAGGAAGAAGAGCATCTGATGGTGCTCGCCGCCCTCGCCCAGCTGCTGGCGAGCAATGAAAAGCCGCGGCGAGGTGGCTCGGCGCCGGGGCGGGTGAAAGCAAAGAACCGGCATCGTCTGCAAGGCTACTGCATGCTCTACTCCGACTACTTCGCCGATGCTCCACTTCATGGCGAGAGAACATTTCGGCGCCGTTATCGGATGAGCCGAAAGCTCTTCCTCAGGATTGTTAATTCTATCCGGGAGTTCGACAACTACTTCAAGTGCAAGATGGATTGCACTGGCGCTCTTGGATTCACCTCCATCCAGAAGTGCACGACAGCGATGAGGATGCTTGCATATGGAGCTCCCAGTGATTCACTCGACGACTATGGGAGCATGGCCGAGTCCACCAGCATAGAGTGTTTCTACAAGTTCTGTCGGGCAGTGGTGGCAGTGTTTGGGCCACAATACTTGAGAACACCCAACGCGGAAGACACTGCTCGGATCCTAGCCCAGAATGCAGCAAGAGGATTTCCTGGGATGCTTGGAAGCATCGACTGCATGCATTGGAAATGGAAGAACTGCCCATTTGGTTGGCAGGGGATGTACAAAGGCGCCGAAGGCGGTTGCAGTGTGGTGCTTGAGGCGGTAGCCACACAGGACCTCTGGATTTGGCACTCCTTCTTTGGTATGCCAAGAACTCACAATGACATCAACGTGCTGCAGTGCTCTCCTGTTTTTGCCAAGCTCGTTGAGGGCCATTCTCCTCCGGTGAACTTTGAGATCAATGGGCACCAATACAACAAGGGGTACTACCTAGCAGATGGCATCTATCCGAGATGGTCGACATTTGTGAAGACGATCTCAAACCCTGTGCCAGGAGGCAAGAACGCCTGGTTTGCGAAAGTTCAGGAGGCTTGCCGGAAGGATGTCGAGCGGGCATTTGGTGTGCTCCAATCTCGATTCGCTGTTGTTCGGTACCCCGCTCAGACCTGGTCGAAAGATCAAATGTGGGAGATCATGACTTGTCGTGTCATCTTGCACAACATGATCATCGAGAGCGAGCAAGAAGACCCAGTGTTTGACACTGAACCATACTACAGGCAGGGTCCTCTAGCCGAAGTTGATCACCAGCTACCGGCAACTTGGACTGCCTATCTCAGTATGCGTCAGGAGATCCGAGACCCACAGGTGCATCATCAACTGCAGAAAGATCTGATTGAGCACCTATGGAGGCTCAAGGGGGACGCCGTGTGATGAAATACGAGTTTTTATTTGTTGAACTATATAATTTGTATTGAACTATTTGTTTTTGTACTATTTTGTTGAAGTATTTGATTTTTCTGTGATGAAATATGTGATAAGAAATAATTGTGTTGATAATTGAACGCCGAGACACGGCGAAACCACGCCGAATATGGGCCTATTCTCGCCCATATGGGCCGTTTATTCGTCGAAATTGGGCTGCAAAGTGGGCCAATTTCGGCGCCTGGGGGCGAGCTGGGGGCGACGACTGGGCGCAAAACCGCCCCCAGCGCCGAGGGTATCGCCGGCTCGCCCCCAGGGGGCGATTTTTATGCGTCCTGGGGGGGCCAACGGCTGGAGATGCCCTTACACGCTTTTTCCACATCAGGCACTAATCTTTTCCCTTGTGTTTTAAACAATAAAGTGTTAATACATACTCACTTACACACAAACAATACAGGAAATCCATCAAAAGGCTACCTAGATTCTGCCAAATACAAAACAGCAAAAATGTAGCATAAGTGGCAATTTAAAATAAAAATATGAACTTGCTAAGAAGAGGGGCAAGGGATAAATTTTTATTTTTCCATTGCGACTACTGAAGTTTGAAACTCAAAGCTGGCCAATATCTACATTCATGTGAGCCGATCATTAAAATAGAATATATTATACAGAAACAAATATCTCACAGAAACAGGATACAGTAATTAAGTTAAAAAAGTGTAGATTCCAACTGAGCTATGCTATTCAAGATGTGCAACTTACTTGGTTAATAGGCCGACCAAGATGATGTTCATGTTGAAGAAAACGAGTGGTTAACAACACCTGCAAAGGATATTAAAAGATGAAGTTCTTTTCACAGGTCATCTCAAGAGTTAATGTCATTAATTAATACAATATGCTAACATGAAAAGTAAGACCAGGCGGTAAGCATCAACTATGTTATCCAAAGGTGAAAATATATAAGAAAATATAAGTTACCTGGGGATCGTGCTTGTAATGCTGTTAGACATACATTATCAATCACAACAATAACAACAACAACAAAGCATTTAGTCCCAAACAAGTTGGGGTATGCTAGAGGTGAAACCCATACGATCTCGGGACCAACTCATGGTTCTGTCACATGGATAGCAAGCTTCCACGCACCCCTGTCCATGGCTAGTTCTTTGGTGATACTCCGGTCCTTCAGATCTCTCTTTACGGACTCCTCCCATGTCAAGTTCGGTCTACCCCGGCCTCTTTTGACATTATCAACATGTTTTAGTCGTCCGCTATGCACTGGAGCTTCTGGAGGCCTACACTAAATATGGCCAAATCATCTCAGACGATGTTGGACAGGCTTCTCTTCAATCGGTGATACCCCAACTCTATCTCGTATATCATCATTCCGGACTCTGCCCTTCCTTGTTTGGCCACACATCCATCTCAAGATGCGCATCTCCGCCACACCTAACTGTTGAACATGTCGCCTTTTAGTCGGCCAACACTCAGTGCCATACAACATTGCAGGTCTATAAGGGCTCAAAGCTGACCCCTGCTGTTCAATGCTACATACTAAACAAATCCAAAACCCTGCAAATGTTGCCTTCCAGCTTCTCTTTTTCTTTAGTTGAACCATCACCATGACAACATTAAAAATCAGAAATCACACAAAAACTATCATTATTTCATCCTTAGGATCATTTAAGGCGACATGTATATAAGCATCAAGTTGAAAATATTACTACTTTTAATGGGAAATCATTAGTGCTTTCAAGCATGTGACAACTGACAAGAACCAAGAGCAGTGATGATAATTCATACTATGTATAATAGACATGATGCCACTTAAGTATGGCAATAAATTTATGTATAAATCATATAAGATCATTCTACGTAAGGCAATAATCCATAACTACAAGAGCCTAGGCAGACACTTTATGGTTCTGATCAATTGGGGTTGAAGCAGCTCGACAACCCAACATGCCAACATCATAGATGAGGTCCAGGGTATACTTTGAGAAAGAGCTATTCCTTTTTCAGACCTTGCCACTTCTATATCAAGGAAGTACTTGAGTCGACCAAGATCTTTAACTTCAAATGCCTTACTCAGGCACCCCTTTAACCTTGCTATCTCTACGTCATCTTCGCCGGCGATAATGATGTCATCAACATAAACAGCGACGATGGTCATTGTCCCTTTAGGGCTCATTCGGTTTGGAGGAAATCTAAACGTAGGAATTTAAGTAGTATAGGAATTTGATAGGATGGCACTTGCCACCCTAAGGAATTGACTTGCCTCGTTCCTACGCGCAAAATGAGCTTTGAGTGGATGTGTAGTTTCATCCAAAAGCATAGGAAATGAATAGTATTCCTACGAAATTCCTTTACGGATTTCCTACAAACCGAATGCATATATAGGAAATTTTCCTCTGGAATCCTTGTTCCCATGTTTTTCCTATAAAAATCCTCCAAACCGAATGAGGCCTTAAGAGTGTCTATAGAACAATGTATGGTCACCATTTCACCATCCATACTCATGCCACAGACCATCCGTCTAAACTTGTCAAACCAAGCTCTTGGAGACAACTTCAGTCCGTAAAGAGCTTTCTTTAGACTGCATACCTTGACAATAGTCTCTCTTAGAAGTCTAGAACCTAGGTGGAATCTCCATGTATACCTCCTCCTGCAAGTCCGCATGCAAGAAGACATTCTTCACATCAAGTTGGTGTTAAAGCCACACGAAATTTGCCGCACAGGAGAGCAGAATCCTCACGGTGTTCACCTTTGCTACTGGAGCAAAGGTCTCATCGTAGTAAATGCCATATGTTTGGCTGTAACCCCTCGCCACAAGCCTTTCTTTGTACCTTTCAACCTTTCCTTCTGCATTTTGCTTCACAGTGTACACTGTGTATACCCACTTGCAGCTGACTGCTTTCTTTCCTGTCGGAAGGGGTATTAATACCCATGTCTTATTCTTACACAGAACCTCCGGCTCTTCCACCATGGCCACCGCTCCCGTTATGCCCTTCCGAACTCGATACCTACGCTTCCGTCGTGCTCGCCACTGGCGGCCACCTCCATCGCGCTCGCAACCGCATGCTACCTCTTCACCATCTCCAAGTAGGTTGTGCCTCATCTCCATCTCTAGAAGGTTGGTGCCTCATCGCCTTCTACGGAGGCCAACGTCCCACCGCTCCAAGAGGTCACACCTTTTCGCCGCTCCAAGATGCCCCGACGTTCCAGCTGGTCGACACCTCACCATCTTCTCAAGGAGGCCGGCGCCCATCCGCAATCTCCGCGATGTCCGTTGTTGCAGGTCACAATCTTAGCTCCCTCTTTTGCTGCCGCCGGACCTCACAAACAGCAACCTGTCCTGTCGACATGCCTCTCTAGGGGACCATGCCCCTTCACACGCGCCCTATATGCTGCTCTTCCATGCTCCGCTGCTCTCTTCTTTCGTAAGACAGCTAATTCTGTAAAAGAGTAGAAAAACAAAAAAAGGTACAATGTCTTCATTGGACACAATTTCTCTTCCTTGTTGTGTGGTGGCTTTTTAGGCTGTCGCACATGCATTGTCCATCGATGCTTGGTGCTCCTCCATCTATGACGTTGCTCACCCCGATGCCTTCCGTAGGCTACGATAGTGGCTCTACAATGACTCCTCTCGCGACCCCTACAAGCGGTGATGGTCGTTGTACACAAACTTGCCTCACGGCTTTCATTAGTAGTGTTCGTGCACATCACTCCACCGGCTACGCCATGTGCGCCTTCCCTTTGCAACTGGTCCTCGTGTGCATGTAACCTCGTCTCCACCGATTCTACAACAGGTACTAGTCATCATCTAGGCTTACACAAGTGGTGGCGGCCACTCCTCTTCTGGTGATTCTATGTCGACCACTTCAGCAATGTCCTTCACCTTGTAAGAGATTGCACGACTTTTGACACCGACTTACTGCTTCTGGTTCTTCATTGCCTGATGCTTCTTCGTTGACCTCTGCAGTTGAGCCCTTGACTAAAATGGCCCTGTAAGTTTGGGTTAGTTTGGACTCAACTAACCCAAAAATATCCAAACGGGGAGGGTTTGGGTTAGACACCCAAAAAATCTAACCCACCCAAAAGGTGCTTATTTGGGTTAGTTCTCCTTAGGACCACGAAAAAAGGAAAGACCTTTTTCTCTCACTCTCCCCGCAGATCCCTCCCCACTTCCTTGAAGCTTCTCGTCCTCTCCCTCCCTCTCGCACCGCCCGTGAAGGCGCCTCGCCATATTCACGCTCCCGTCCACCGCCGGTAAGCAGCCCCACCCTATCCTCCAGTTCCAACCCCCTCGTCTCCCCGCAGCCCGCCAATAAGCAGTCGCGGCTCCTTGTGCGGCCCGTCCCCGTCGGCCTCGGCCAACATGACTCCTTGCGCAGGGACGACGGATTCAGTCGGTGGGCTGCGCAAGAGGCCAGCGCGGCTCCTTGCCGGGCGAGTCCCCGTCTGCCTCGGCCAGGGCTCGCTCCGCCAAATCCGGCAAAAAATAGGGTCCAAAGTAGCCAAATGATTGAGAAAGAGCATTTATTGTCAATCTAACCCTGCCATCCAAACACCTCTTTGGTTAGAGTTAGTTCAGGGTTGCTTCACGGTTAGAATCTAACTCTAACCTCTAACTGAGTTAGAGTATCCAAACAAGGCCAATGTAGATTACACGACTTCTGTGTCTGCTAGCTACTTCTTTTGGTTCTCCATCAACAGGTTTTGCAAGTTTTGCTACTGATTCTTCTGGTACTGTGAAAACACTTTTTACACAATCAGGTACGCCTCCATGGATGGTACTGGAGCGTCTTTTCATATGGATCCTTGGTACTGGAACGATCCCGATCACTTCTGGAAAACTGCTTCTTGTTCTTCGTCACGTGATGCTTCTTCATCGACCTCTTCAGTTGAGCGGTTGAGCCCCTTACTATGCTGGAGATTACACGGCATCACTGTCTGCTAGCTACTTCTTTTGGTTCTCCATCGACATGCTTTGTAGGTTTTGCTACTTACTCTAAAGGAACTAAGAGACCACCATTTTACAATATCAGGTACACCTCCATGGATCCTTGGTACTGGAGCATCTTCTCATATGAGTTGTGATTCTACCAATTTGTCTTCGATTGCACCTCTAGATTCTCATGTTCATGTTCTTAGATGGTACTTCCCTCCCGGTCAATAGTCGAGGCACTCTTGCCACTTCATCTTTTCATGATCCTTCTTTTCCTCATGTTACTCAACTTTAGTACACTCGGCATAGCATGTTGTGGATTCTTCTGATGAGCCATCTCCCTCGACTACTATGTCTTCTTCTGTTGGCAACACACTGCCTCCAACTCAACCTACTTATGGCTTCCGAGCTCGTCCCGCTTCTGCCTATGAACCGCTACGGTTATTGCGCCGCTCTTATCATAACGTTGTTAATCATCTGAATGGCATCGACAATTGATGCTCTTGGCAGCATCAGCGTGTGGGATCACATTTCTCTTCCCCCTCATGCTCATCTCATCACTTGGAAGGGAACCTAAAAGATTAAGATTCGGATGGTTCTCTTGAGCGTTACAAAGCTCGTCTAGTGGTGAGAACATGGTCATGACTACGATGAGACATTTGCTCCCATATGGCCCACATGACCACTCTTTGCACACTTTTCATTGTGGTTTATGTTCGCCATTGGTATGTGCCTCAGCTTGATGTCAAGAATGCCTACATGTAGCCACTACCTGGGTATTCTCTTCCGGATGGCATGGTTTGTCGTCTTCGTCACTCTTTATATGGTTTTGAGTAAACACATCGTCTCTGGTTTAAGCACCTCGTCTCAGTGGTGACTGCGACTGTTTTTTCGGCGAGTGCTCATGATCCTACACTTCCAGCCACCTTTCAAATCATGGTCGAACACTTCTTCAATATGTCGATCATCATTGGCAATGACTAAGCACATTGCCTTTGTGAAGGCTTGTCATAATGAGTTTCTTATGTCTGATTTTGCTCCTCTTCACTTCTTCCTTGAGATCGAGGTTTCTTCTACCTCTAATGGCTTCTTTATTTTCAAATATAAGAATATCCATTATCTTCTTGCTCATGCTGCTCTTACTGATGAGCGCACTATTGGGACTCCTATGGAGCTCAACATCCACCTTTGTGTCCACCTCCGCTCCCAGCAAGTCTAGATGGGTATCCTTTGCCTAGTTGCGGGTTGCTATGTGTGCTGTCTCGATCCCACATCCCGTGTTCCCTTGTTGGGCGACACCATAAACACATGCTCGAGCAACACCAATGGTGAGCAGAAGCTTGGACAATTGGTGCATACCTGGATTTTACCCACGGGACGCGCCCAAGAACACGGCGCTACCTATCGTCGGGGCCAAGGGCACACAATAGGAGAACGTGGGATGCTTAATCAAGTGCGTGACACAAAATCCGCAAACAGGATAAGGACACCAAGCCGGCTCGGCGGGGAACAGAGAGTGCACAAGAACGTGGAATGTTGGATCAAGTCCCTCTGTCGCCACCGTCAGTCTCTCCGCCTTTGTTGCCCTGTTTACCATTATTTTCAGTAGTGGCATCATCTCCTTGAGTCACTTATGTGGCTCTCATCTCTCATCCTTAGTTAGACATGGTCTTCTTGGATCCGTCTCCGGCGATGTCTTTAGACCGTCAGGGTTGTTGGCATAGACTGTCTCAGCATACTATCGACCTTGTTCACTCTGTGTCTGGGGTTCATCCCCCTTTGCCTTGAAATGAGATCCTCGGTAGCATATTATCTTTATACATGATTTCTCACGACACACCTAGATATACTTTATTTCTTCTCGCAGTGAGGTCTTATCTATACATAAACATTTTGCTGCCATGGTTCACATCCACTTCTCTACGCCTATTCGTGTGTTATGTGATGACTATGCTGGAGAGTGTATCTCCAAGCTCTTGTGTCGAGTCCTTGCTGAGCAGGGTACTCCTGCTCAGATCTCTTGTCCTAGTGCTCATGCTCAGAATGGCATCGCAAGCATCATCGCCTTCTTGAGACGGCTCGTGCATTGATGGTCGTCGCCTCTCTTTCGCCGCATTTTTGGACCAAATTTGTCACCACTAATCTATATCATCATCCTTTAGCCATCCACGGCTCTACAGGGTGGCGTTCCTTTCAAACGTCTCCTTGATGTTTCTTAATCTATTCAACGCTTCAATTGTTTGGTTGTGTTTGCTATGTCCATGCCCCTGGTGAAGGCATCAAACTGGCTGGTCGGTCTGTTGAGTGTGTCTTCGTAGGATACAACGATCGGCATAAGGTATATCTCTGTTAGGATAGTGTTGGTTGTCCGATGCCTGTTTCTCGAGGCGTGACTTTTGATGAGTCTCGTCCGTTGTACCCGTGTCCATCTTCCTTAACTTTTTCGGTGGAGGATATCTCTTTCCTCACTTTTAACGACACTCGTATCACTCATGTTGAGCCCTTATCCATTCATCGTGTTGCTCCTGCTTCTCCGATTATTGCAGATAAAACATCTCTCCTATGATTTTCTCACCTCGCTTATCATAGGATTCTACACCTTCGTCACCGGAGGCTTCCTTGTCACCACCACCTGAGATTGTCCCGATGATTCCTCCTCGTATTCTTCCATCTTTTCCTCACTTTATACACGTCGTCCGCATCTTGTGGATGCATCTACTGATGTGCCATCTTCCGTGTCTCAGACTACTTATGGCTTGCGTCCTCATCCACTTCCGCCTGTTGACCGCCTTGGTCTTCCAAGCGTTGGCGCTGCTGTTCTTGAGCCGACTTCTTATCATGATGTTGTTGTTCATCCCAAATGGCAGCTTGCAATGACAAAGGAGATTATTGCTCATGAGCATATCGGCACATGGGATCTTGTTTCTCTTCCTCCTCGTGTTCGTCTCATCACTTGTGGGTCTACATGGTTAAGACTCGTTGTGATGGTTCTTGAGCATTACAAAGCTTGTCTTGTGGCGCAAGGCTTTCAGCAGGAACATGGTCTTGATTACGATGAGAATTTTTGCTCATGCGAACAACATGACCATTGTTCGCACACTTCTTGTTGTGGCCTTTGTTCACCACTGGTATGTGTCTCGACTTGATGTTAAGAATGCCTTCCTTAATGGTGAGCTGCATGAGGAGGTTTACATGCAGCCATCACTTGGGTATTCTCTTCCTAGCGACATGCTCTTTTTCATCGCTCTCTAAATGGCTTTAAGCAGGCCCTTCATGCCTGGTTTGAGCGTTTTGCCTTTGCGGTAGTTGTCGCAGGTTTTCAACCAGTGCTCATGACCCTACGTTGTTTGTCCACCTTATTGCTCTTGTTCATCACGACCCCGAGTATATTGCCTTTGTGAAGGCACGTCTTAGTGTGCAGTTTGAGCATATGCCCTCCCTTTGCCCTCTTCGCTACTTTCTTGGGGTTGAAGTCTCTTCTTGCTCAAAAAAAGATATACAGGATCTTGCTCGTGTTGCCCTTAATGATGAGCGTATTGTTACAACTTCCATGGAGCTTAATGTTCACCTCCATGCTGCTGATGGTGACCCTCTATCTGATCCGACGCTTTACCGTCATCTTATTGAGAGTCTTGACTATCTCGCTTCCACTCGCCCAAAAGAAGAAACAGACTACAGTGCCCCTTGTTTGTGTGCACCTCCTCCCGTGGTGCTGTCACGCCACCGTCCTACTCTACTTTCCACTATATGCTCTGCAGCATTGTTGTCATCGTGGCTAGGATGGTGGCAAACTCTCTACGATGCCTCTAGAGCCTTCATCCTCTCAGGTGGCATAAACAGTCGAATGGGACAATGTTGCCATGGCTGCTAGCATTCCCTCTCTCTGATCGTGAAGTGTTTGGGAGTGAAACTAAGAGAAATACGGGACAAGAAGATGATGGCTAGCGCATTAGGGGAATAAGGCATAAACAGAATTGTTGAGATGAATTAGGCTCACTACCAGAATGGTTGGTGTATTCTTCTCCAACGTGTGTGCCACACTTTTGATGCAACAGGACCAAGTGGGATATAGTCATACTCTATCAAGCCCAAACGATAACTTCTTTCTTTGGCAAATTTAACCCATGCTTTCAAATAATAATTTGATCCAAACACTAAAGATAGCGTTAACCATAATTCTTTATATCACACCATATTTTAGAATCTAATAACATTTAAGGCGAATTTGAAAAGAAGTGTTTGAGAATTCAATAAACATTCACAGGTTCAAAAAATATGTTTGCAAATTCGAAAAATGTTTACGAACTCAGAAAATGCTCACGTATTCAAAATAAGTTTGTGAACTCAAAAAATGTTTGCGGCCAATTTAATACTCACGGAATATAAATAAGTTTGTGAATACCAAAATTGTTGGCGTATCTCTCAGATCGTGAAATGACCAAGAGAAATACGGAAAAGGAGATGATGACTAGCATATTAGGGGAAGTGAGGCCCAAACAGAATTGTCGAGATGAGTTAGGCCCACTATCAAAATGGTTGGTGTATTCTTCTGCAAAGTGGGCCACGTTTGCAATGATGCAACCAGGACCGAGTGGGATATTAGCCATACTCTCAACCGCAAATGATAATTTTCTTTGTTTCAACAAACTTTACCCTACTTTCAAATAATAATTTGACCCAAACACATAGCGTTGACCATAATTCTTTATACATCACACCATATTTTAGAATCTACCAAGATGTACGCCATATGAAAAAAAGAATATATCTACGCATGTAATTAATATGTAACCATTATATAGGGAGATTTTCCTAGATGTCTAGACCCATGTCTATACTCTACAACACCTTTGATACTCTACAACATTGTACATCTGTAAATAGAAAGGTATGGCTTAATTTATCACCATCGTAATCCCTATTCCAAGCTAGGGGTGTGCATTACATGATGGGAAATACAAAAATCTCTGAACTTTGCCAAACTTCGGAAAAAAACTTACGGAAATAATTACAACTCAAAAGATATAATGACAAGGTGTTTAACAAATATGCATGCATGTTGTGAGTGAACAAAACAAATATCATGATAGATACTAAGAAACAGAATGCATACCGCCACTAACACAGCCACCACTAGCTCCGTCATGGAATATTGAATGGTAAATAGCCCACCATGCTAACTCAGCAGCTTCCTCAACTGACATGTTGAATTGAATTTGTAACTGAAATGTAAAGCACAAACATAAGGGATGCAACTTCAAGATAATATGAACAATGAGCAAAGCAACATATAGAGGTATAAACCTCATCCAAGATACCATAAGCATACAGAGAGCTAGAGAACCTGCTTCCCTTGAGCCTTGCACCCTCGCTATCAACATAGTACCAATGTTTTTCTCTTTTGGAATAAGCTAGCACATATGCCCATGTGTTGCAAAGGGGCATAAATATTCTAGCAGTTCAACACCCATCGTCTACGATTTGAAATTATGGTCGAGAAAAGAGATGTTAAGTTTTCATAAAAATCCTGATACTATACAACAATGGAACTTTGCCACTATATCTACCATTGCTGTTAAACTGAATCAAGGAGGTCAGCTATAAACCATACTGCAAGCAAGATAAGTACCACAAAAACACTAACTGTTAAGCACCTGCTGAGTAGGGTCATATACATTAATCACAATGCAGGAGAATTTCTCTTTTATCCTTGTTAGCGGCACACCATTATACTGAGCACCAGACCCCACAAATACATCATATATCTAAATAATCCAAACTCACATGTATCAAAAATACACCTGCAGAACCCACAGAGGGATCTGCTGATACAGAACCATTTGACAACCGAATAGATAAAAATACATTATGTCCTTGGCGATGAAAGAAGGATTATCTTTGGCGGCATCTCTAGGCTACCATCAAATAGTAGCAGAATCAGACTGTTTAGAAGTAATCGAAGCATGTGCTGAAGTACTTGGTGGCATGAAGGAGCTGCAGTTTTAGTGGATTACGTTGACTTGATTGTGGAAATAGGTACGGTTCAGTTTGCTCACTGTTATCGGGAGGCCAATGCCGTCGCACATGAGATTGCTAAGCATAGCTATGAGGACCATTTATCATGTAATTGGGTAGATGAATCCCCTTTTATTCATGAATCTCTTGTGAACGATGTAAGTTTACTTATTTGATTAATAAAGTAAGCCATGAAGGCATTCACTCAAAAGAAAAAACATAAAATGGCCAGGTTAGCTGTACCATATATAATTTCTCCCCTCCCGCTGCACAAAAACCAATTGAACCTATTGTTTTCAATCCAACGGTAATTAATTTGCTCTACCCAATTGTGTTTCACTCGCAGCAGCTGCTAAATTTAGTTGTAATGTCCATAAACTAAAGAAATTTAGATGGGATATACATGGCAACGTGCAAGCTAGAAATTCAGTATTGGCCATGTTTTGGATTAGGTAAAAACTGCCACACTCGCCAACATTTTGTTAGCAATATGCTTAAAATCCATGATCAGAATAGGAAGGCAGCAGAACCGTTTACATGTTAGTTAGTAATAAGGTTGAGCGCTACTTCCATGCATGAAAATAACACTGATTTGTAGTCCAGTTGAAAACAGCCTACCCAAAAAGCCAAAGTATAAGGCCATGTAAAAATATACCCAGTTGATTTATGTTCATTCCAATCCAATTAGCATAACTACAGAAATATAGTGTATACTGATTAGATATAATCGACATCATGTTAGGGCTGCAATCTATCACTACAGCTTGGCAACTAACAAGTATCAGATCAGACAAGGCAACGGCAACTTACTAGCAGTATAGGTTACCAACCAACAAGCTAATCAGAATGAAATTATACTCTCAGCACAGCGCAAGAAAGGCATGTGTGCATCTTTGCTCCCTAAAATAATAATCAATTAAAGAGCCTGAAGTGTGTTGTTTGTCAAATGTGCCCTTTTTGAGTTCATAGTAAACTTGATATGTCCCTCTCTAAACTTGCATACTACATGTCTAACGTTTACAGTCATGAAGATTTAATCCTGGTAATTAAATAGATATAATACCGTAGTCATCACTCATCATTATAGGTTTCACTTTTTGTTTGCAAACTTTGCAGACTGTACGTACATGGCAAGGTAATAACGATGGAAGCTAAAAATCATTTCTTTTTCAAAAATGGCAGAGATGCATTTAGCTTGGCATGTGATCCAGCGTACCTCAGATGGAGCACCGGCGGTCGGTGTTCCGGTGAAGTAGGTAGAATGGCAAGATTGTATGACGGTATATGGAGCATTGGCAGTCGGCGTTCAGGCGAAGTTGGCAGAGCGGCGAGATTGGATGCTTCCATAGAGCGCTCGACGCCTTCTATATGGCAAAGGAGGGCAGTTCATGTGGACAAAAGAGGGACTTAATACTTTTTGTGATGTGAATTAAGGAAGATGTAAATTAAGGATAACCACACATTAAAGAATGGCTTCTACCAGTTCCGTCCAACACGTGCACAAAGAATAGCAGCTCTTTGACTACAACGACATTATGCCCTAGCACATCATGAAGAGACCTCCATTACATAACCGACCATTATGCGAACAGACAACCATATCATAACTGACCATCAATATATGTATAAACAGTACAACACAAAACAGTAAACATGCTGGACAAACACGTCAAAATCATTGATAGACAAGCATGGAATGCAACAAAAATGTCCGCCTCTGTACAGACCAACACACCATTGTTTTGTTCGAAGCTAAACTTCAATTGTGCACTTAAACCCCACATTTAAACCACAATATATTATGAGCTGACAGAAATCCTTGAATAGAAGGATGCAATCTCACATGCCTCAAAGATAGATTTGTGTATCTTGCAGGGCATCCAGGTCCTAGTAACTTAGTTGATCTTAACTTAATTGGAGCAATTTCCAATAGACTCGAATATCACCTATTCTGATATGTTTGCTCTGTATTAACAGTCAAACAATTTGCTTGATGGATGCACTTCATCATAAATTAGGTGCTATGCTTACCAAACAAAAACTTAACCTAATGGCTACAATAATAATCCAGAATTAAACCAGGAACTTGCATTGGGCGGTAAGGGAAGCCTGCAGTTTTAGCCCCTCACAGATTTTCCTACCAACTATGTATCATCAATTTTTGCACGGAGAGGATCCAGTCATGTACAAACTAACCAGAAATTTTCTGTGTACGTCTACGTCCTAGTGTGTCATCTTTATATCAGATTAAATCATCAAAGCAAAGCCCATCTGACAAGTAAGCGGAGAGAAAGTCGATTGCCTAAGATCAGCAAGACTGACACTGAAGCCGAGTATCTATAGGTCACAAAGGAAAAATTGTGGTGGATGGTTTCATAAGTTTAGTGCCGAGGAAGCCGCGATGCTGACCTGGATACGCTGCGACAGAAGGTAGAGGTGACTACCGCCGACCACCATGCATCAGAGACAATGGAAATGACATTTCAGACTCCTGAAAAGTGTGAAGTTGCAACAGAAATGACATTTTATTAGGAATTCATCAGAAGTAGCATAAACCTATGGTTACGAAATACAGACCACTACTGAGCCTGGACACCGTATAATTGTTGCAATGGACTATTAAACATGGGGTTGCAATCTATGAAGTAGTGCTTATTCGCATTAAAAAAATGGAAGCATTACAGACTATCTAGCAAGGATTGAAGAGTTGGCAGCTTACAAGAATATATTTTTCTGAAGTTTTGCTGGTCCATTGACATCTAACAGCAGATACTAGTTGCATAGAATAGTAGTTGGTGCACGAATCAGAATCAATTGTGTTCGTGGATGAATTGCATTGCATAAGGACAGCTGCAATTGCATCGGGGCATCAACGACAGAAGGGCCAAGATGAGAGACGGCAGCAAGAGCAAGCCTCCAAAGCCCTCGGGCCGGAGGCGGAGCGGCGCGAATCCTGAAGGTGTGGCCGGAGGAAAGACGCGGACGGGGGACGCGCCGAGCGGCGCAGGCCTCCGAAGTGCGGCGCCAGGGAAGGAGCCGCCGATTCCGCCGCCCTGATCTGGCAGCAGCTCCAGAGCTAGGGTTCCGCCGGCTGGTGCGAAGACTGGCAATTTAGGAAGATTTTTGGGGCGGCGGAGGAGACGGAGACGGGGAAGCGGGGGGGATTGGGGAATCGAAGAGGAAGAGGCGGCGGGGGCGCGGCGAAGTCTGTGGGGAAGGATGTGCCTGCCGTTGCCGTGCCAGAAGAAACTGGGTTGGAGTTGGACTTCGTTGGGCCATATGTTGAGGCCCAGGCGGGCGTTGGAATGGGGCGGCTTCGTTGGTGGACGTACTTCTTTCTTAGTGAATTATAGGGATTTTTTTGTCTAAAAAAAGGTGAATTAGGGATTTTATTATTCAACGTTCAAAACATAAGGGATACCAAGCAATTTCAGGAAGTATCCCTACCCACATATGGCGTCCTACAGGAAGAGTCAGAAGCTGCTTTTGCTATTGCATGTGCTTCAAAGTTGGCCTCTCTATTCTCAAACCGAAAGCCGTCATTTGCAAGATCCTAGCTTCTGTGATCGATCTCGCTCGGAACCAAAGCATAGGATGTTGCAGCACCATTGTTGATGTTTGAAATAACTCCAATACAATCCCAGGCAATAACCAGGTATGTGAGATTGAGGTTCCAGGCAAGGGCGAGAGCCTCATTGCATGCATGTGCTTCCACGCTAGCTGGCTCTACTAGGCCGTCAAAAACAAAAACAGAGGTTCACACGTTACAGCCCTCCTTTCCCCTACAGACATCCGCCACTACACCCATATTGCCATGGCGAGATAGTCCACCATCAACTTTTTTTCCAGCTTCTCCCCCGGGTGTCATCCATCTACAAACCCTCTGACAAGGTGTAGCCGAAGAGTTAATGGAACCAGGATTCCAAGCAACAACTATTTTCAGGTTTTCAAGATATTTGTTTGATAAAGTACAGCGTTGTAAGAGGACTCTTAAATTTGTCGTCATGTATCTCCCGTCTCCTCGCCCACCAGATAGCCCACATGGTGATTAACACCCGAGCCAGATCCGATTGATTCATGGATTCAAAAAGCCAAAAAAAGCCATAGATGTGCAACATTTGTCTGATTCGATATCACATGCTCTAGCACCTCTTCATCTCCTAGTGCCCAAAGGCATTGAGCCACGAGGCACTCGAAAAGCAGTGGATCGAACACGACACCTTGCGCTTATGAGCGCACATGGCCAGCCACTTGAGCTGATGAGTTTTGGTGGCTAATACGTAGGGCGGAACATTAAGAACTATCAACAGTGACATATCTAAGGCATATTTTGAAACTTCAAAACGAATGCTTTTTTTCAAAAGGTTAATATTTTTTGAAACCCAACCGTTTTTTCAAAATTGTGAATGTTTTTTCAAAACTCAACATTTTTTGAAATATCTCCAATATTGTTTTGAATCTTGCACATTTTTTGACATTTAAAACTTTTTTGAAAACAAAAATATTTATGTAACTCTGACCAAAATTTGAAACCGCAAACATTGTTTAGATCTGTGATTGTTTTTAAAACGGGGTCATTTTTTGAAATTCTGAACACATTTTCCAAGTGCAAACACTTTTTCAAATTTGCGACCATTTTTTGAAATACAAACATTTTTTAAATTCTGAACAAATCTCAAATAGTTGTTCAAAATATATTTTTTTGAAACACTAACCTTTTTGAAAATGTGAATATTTTTTTCAAAACTTAAAAAAAATTGGACGCAAACATTTTTCTAAATCTCAAATATGTTTTATAACACAAATATTTTTTTTGAATCTTGATTTTTTTCAATTGGAAACTTTTTTAAATGCAAACATTTTTTGAAACTCCAAACGATATTTGAAACAGCAAACATTTTTTGGATCTATTTTTTTTTAAAGGGAACATTTATTGAAATTCTGAACACATTTTGAAAACATTATTTTTTTAAAAAAACGAACATATTCAAATTGGTGAAATTTTTTGGAAAAAACCATATTTTGAAAATGTTCGAAGAAAAGTTTTTTAAAAAGTGACCAAATAGATTTTGAACATGTTTTGAAATTCCCCACAAAAAATAGAATGCAAAGAAAATTTTGAAATTTTAGACATTTATAAAAATGAAAATTGTGAATTATGAAAGAAAAAAGAAACAGAAAAACAAAAAAGGAAAAGGGAAAAGAAAAAGAAGCAGAAAAACAAAAAATATAAAACCAGAAAAAACCCGGTTCAGGACATTTTAGAAGGCTCCCAAAACCGGTTAGCTCACACTCGAGGTGGACCGTCTGCTCGTTTGCCAGCTTCCTGTGTGAAAGGTTGACAGAAGCAGAATGCGCCATATAGGGAATTCCGACGTATAAAAAAGTAGAGCTGTTTGAGCACTTTTTTTGTCCAACTACCTCAATATGAGCAGTTCTTTTTGGAAAGCGGGGCTGCTGGAGATGCTCTTAGTGCCACTGATAAGCAAAGGAGATACATATTAAGTGTCGCCGACTTAGTACATAATATGGAACCAAGGGAGTACATCAGAATGAATGGGTTACTGAAAGCAGTAAACTGCGCATAACAAGTCAGGGAAACACAAGTTACTACTACTTGCATAACAAGCACGAGCAGGTAACAACCCATCTAAGCTTCATTGTGTTGGAGAGACGGGACACGAGTTAACTATACGTGATTCTGTTCTCTAAAAAAAGTTATAACTAGACTTACATACATGACAAGCACATGTTATAATATAAATCATCTTCCTTTGCAACTACCACTATTGTCGTGGAATTGTCACGGTAGATGTCCTAGAGCAAGGACTTAGTCGTAGGCCCATCGCACTAGGAAACTTAAATGGGTTAATTGGGACAAAGGACACGAGAGAGTTTTACACTAGTTCGGCCCCTTACGATGAAGGTAAAAACCTACGTCTAGTTGGGATTGGTATTGCTGGGGTTTCGATCACCAAGAGGCTCAACTTGCCGGCTTGGTTATCGACTTGTTGTTTCTTGCCCTAAGCCGCCACCGGGTCGTCCCTTTATATACATGGTTTGACGCCTGGTGACCTACAGAGTCCCGGCCGGCTCATAATCGTGTCCGGCTCGGTGACTTCCTTTACATGCCTTTCTTTACATACGACGGTTCATAATGTTTGGCCTTAAACCGTCTTTAGGCCTTTGGGCCTTCTATAAGACTCAATAAACTATAATCTTGAATGTTTACTGGGCTTCTTGTGTAACCCGCCATTGGGGCTGACCCGGCCCCTCCTGGGCGGGTCATAACTGATAGTAATATCCCTAATATTAGGCCCCAGGTTGACTTTGAACTTCGTTCTTTGTCAATCTTCAATACTTAGACAAAAATCCATCTTCTTATCTTTGCTGAAATTTTCTTGTAACCCGCCGTGACATCACCTCTTGAAAATGCAAAAAACTTTCATGACGTCATCCTCCAACGGATCTTTTATCTTTAATGTTTCCCGAGAATCGAGGCGCCTGTATAGCTGGATAACCATTTATTCGGCTCTTCCTTGATCTTCGCGCCTGTCTGTTCGCATCTTTTCCTTATAAATAGGCACGCCTCGGCCTTCTCATTCTCCTCTCTCGCTCTGTCTTCTTCCTTGCACAAACCCTCTGTTGATCGAGTTCTGCCGCCGCCGCGCCTCATCTCCGTCTCCATCGACTTTGGCCGCTGCATCAACCTGAACCGATCAGAGAAAACCGCGGCAACGTCCGCAGTAGACCTGCAACCGTAAGTTTTCTTTCCTTTGTTTCTCAGATGTGCATTAGGGTTTCCAAGCTTCTGCGTGTTCTTCGTAGTTCATCATAGTTCTTCCACCGCCAGCTTTTTCTGATCCAAAAAGTCGTATATATGCTCGTGCGGTAGTGTTTTTGTATCACTTCTTGACCCACAGATCCCTTTCTCTGAAAAAAGGCTACTTCAGAACTTACCGACTCCTCTGTACTGAACCTTTTAGGTCTAGAATTGTTTTCATTTTGAACAACCATTTGATCTGGAATAATACCAAGCAATGTAGGAAACTTGTTTGTCTCAATACTTAGCTGAATTTGCCTTTTTCAAATATCTGTAGTCATGGCGGCTTATCATGCCGGCTTAATTTTCCTTTATATGTCATTAGCCCTTAACTAAACCGCCATTACTTGTTTTGCATCTTCATCCCTTAACTATTAATCTCATCGTTAAACTGAACCGGCATGTTGCTTTTCTTTTCAGTTCCTTGCACATCATGCCGTCCAAAACGCCAACCATCTGTAACTGGGTTTCCTCAACCATAACTAAGGAACGTTTAAAAGAGTTCTTCATCATAGGATTTCTGCCAGCGAAAACCGTCATGTCTTACCGTGCCCCTGACCCGGAAGAAGAACGGCCCAATCCGAGAGACGGTGAGGTGATCGTTTTTACTGACCACATGAACCGTGGCTTCTCACCGCCCGGCTCAAAGTTCTTCAGAGAGGTCCTCCATTTTTTCAAGCTCCATCCTCAAGATATCGGGCCTAATTCCATATCTAATATTTGTAACTTCCAAGTACTCTATGAAGTATATCTTCAACAAGAGCCGACCGTGGAGTTATTTAGAGAATACTTTTATCTGAACCGGCAGAATGAGTGCACCAACGGCCTTAGCTTAGAGCTTGGAGGCATATCAATCCAGCGCTGGCAGGGTGCCGTCTTCCCCCTCATTGTCTTACCAAGTCACCCAAAGGACTGGAACCAGACTTGGTTCTACTGCCAGGACACTTCGCCAGCAAACGAGAAGCCCCTACCGGGTTACCGCCCCGATCGTCTTGATTCCAAGTTCACGCTTCCTGACAAGCTTACTGTCGCTGAACGCAAGAGGCTGATACCATCCATCAAAAGGATCAACGCTCTGTTGGGGAAGGGGTTAACTGGAGTTGATCTGACCCGTTGCTGGATCTCATGGCGGGTCATCCCTTTGAGCCGCCGGTCAAAGCTGATGTATGAGTATGGTGGAGGCCCGGATGACTCTCTTCGTCACAGCTCCGTTCAATTGACAGAAGAAGATATTGTCTCAATGTCAACTCTTCTGGTGAACGAGAAATACGAAGATTGCAGTGTTGTCGGGTTAAACCCCTTCTGCCAGCTTAACCCGGTGCCAGAAGTAAGGATGTCGTTATTTCTCTCCTTTGTATTTTCCCAGCTGTATTGTTTTAATACTTGCCCGACTCTTTATCTTGTTTTTATCTGTCCACAGGCCAACTCTGACTTCTGGAAAGTTAAGTATGACCATGAGGCTGCCAAGAAAGTGAAAGCCGCCGCCATAAACGCCAAGAAAACGACCCGGAGGTCGAAAAAGAAGAAAAAGAGCACTACTGAAGATTTGATGAAGCTCGATGATACATCTGACTTGGAGGTAGCCCTTGATTCCCTTGGCTAATTTTTTAACAATCTCATTGACACTGATCATTACCAGGATGACACTGGGGCCAGTCAGGCTGTGGAAGCAGAGGTAACTATCATTTCCTCCGACTCAGAGCCCTTGCCAAGACAAAAAGTTCGACGAGTGATCCGTAAAGTAAGGTTTTCTAACCCTTTAGCTCACTTGGATCCCAACTTTCGTTTGAAAAAACAGCAACATGAAAGCCGCCGTCAAGCTTGGACTGAAGATGAGCCGGCTGTCGTTCTTCAACAAACTCCTCAGAAATGTCCGAATGAGGTTTACTTCTTTCTGTCTTTAACTCTGTTTAATGGATCCTTCCCTTTGTATTTCTTTTAACTCTATTTTATCCTTTTAGGAGGTGTCTTGCTCTTCTGGCGACTCATCGCAGACGCAGTTTCCGGCTTTCAAGACTGCCCCTGGGCAATGAAAAATCCTCATATTTTCCGGGTAGTTCAAATTGTACCTTTATACTGATGATCTTGCAACATTTTTCTTAGTGGCCAAGCTAAATCCAAAAAAGTGAAGGTAGCTAAACCGGTGGAAGACCCGCCAGTGCTTGCATCTGACCCGGCCAGGCCACCTTCTCCTTTAACCGATGCTCCAGCAGACCCACCTGTTGATGTAGAAGCAAACCCTCCCGAGCCGTCGTTTGATGAGACCACTGTGAATCCTTCTGCTACTTGACCATCAAGCTCAGCCAACCCGCCATCACCATCTGCACAAGACGTTCAGATCATCGGGAGCCGCTTTATTGAACCAGGGAATCCAACCGTGATGGCTCGGTGTACTACAAAACAAGAGGCATTGGAGAGGAAGAAAGTTCGCTTTGACGTTGCCAACTATGACCATCTAAATGCCAATGATACTTTATCCGGCTATCTTAGCCATGTACACTCCAGCCGCGACTCTGAGATTGAAATGGTCAAACAACTGCAGTTGAAATACGAGGTATGTTTTTCCGTCTTATCTGTATTCCTTCAGCCCCCAAGTCTTCAGATTATGAGAGAACCGAAATGACCTGTAGACTTTAAAATATAGGCCGAGACCTTTACCCTTGAAACTTTTCTTGAATTCAATAGAACAAAGCTTCACGTATAGTCCCCAAGGGTCGGTTCATTTTGATCATAAATGAACCGGTAATTAAATTGTTTGGTATCGTATTCAAAGGACTTAATACTCCGGCTTAACCTTGAGAAACTTGCTGAACTGCATACATTAGCCCCCAAGTGCCAAGTGATGTTACTTTGTAAGGTACTTGGGACTTAAAGTATGTCTTTAAAGTCATAAGAATTTAAAGTACATTAGCCCCCAAGTGTCAAGTGGTTTCGTGTAAAGTACTTGAGACTTGAATCTTGATTTTTGAACTTTGAAACAAAATCTTGAATCATCTGAATGTTTTGCAGAATGCCTTATCTGAATTGAACTTGCAATTGACTGATGCGAAGACCCGGCTAGCGAGTCAGGAGGCAGAAATCAAATCTGCTAACTCCAAACTGCAAATAAGTCTCTCTGAGATGGAAAATTTAAAGACCAGCTTTGCTGCCAAGAAGAAAACTTGGGGAGAGGAAAAATTGATTCTGACCCAACGTGCTGAGAAGGCCGAAACAGCCCTTGAAGAGATTTCAACAGAGTTGAACGGGTTGAAGGGCCGGGTGTCTCAAATGGTAGCCGCCATCTTTGGTAGGCCGTCCGACTTTAATTTTGTGTGCTTTTCTCCTGATCCGGAGTATAAGCCGCCAGCTGACTTTGCGTATAAAATTTGTGCAGGCCCTCGAAGCAAAAATCTGAGCCAAGACCCGTTGATTAAATACTACCACTATAAAAGGAAGAGAGAGGCAGATCCAAACAATCATATCCATCCATCATCAAAATCTAATGAACCTTAATCATTCCGTGTTTAACGCTACCAATCACGCAATAAGCCACACTCGATCGATCGCTTAAGCAGCCCCGCGGTAAAAAACCGCTTGCCCGCACGATCTCCTCCTTCTCCCGCACGACCTCCTCCTCCTCCCGCGCCATTCGACTCCCGCAGCCGTGCCCTTCACCGCCGCCTCGCGCCGCCGGAGCCACGGGAAGCAGCCGCAGGTCGCCCGGAGCCTGCCCCTGCTGCGGGTCGCCGGGAGCCTCCCCAGCCGCCGCCCGCCTCTCCTAATTGAGGCCTCCGCCGTCAATCCTCCCCTCCGCCACTGCCAATCCCCCACTCGGCCTCCTCTGCTTGGGTCGAGGGCTGCCCCTAGTTCCTCGCGCCCTCCCTCAGTGGCGCCGCCCCCTGCTCCGTGCCAGCCGTCGTGCCCCAACGCAGCCTCCATCCACGGCGCCCCAGTCGCCCACCGCGTCCCATGGATCCTCTGAACGACACCGTCGACGCCGATCCCAACTACCTGCCCCTAAATCTGCGCATTGAGGCACGTTGTTGCTGGACACTGCTGCCTACGCCGACGCCATCTGCCCAACTAATCCTTTCCCATGAGGTACCTTATTTACTCTTCATCTACAAAATTCAGTGCACCCAAGATCGATGCGTCTTCTGCCATTGTGTATCTATATGTTGTTTCTAATGCTAATGACCAGATCAATGCATGATGCATTTTTGCTGATTTTCCAATAGACACGTATAGGCCACATTGCCCTTTCCAAAAATTTCAATACAAAAGAGTACAGATTGCATGACAACACTTGGCTGATAGATAGAT
Organism: Triticum urartu; assembly: GCF_003073215.2. Taxonomy (NCBI): domain Eukaryota; kingdom Viridiplantae; phylum Streptophyta; class Magnoliopsida; order Poales; family Poaceae; genus Triticum; species Triticum urartu. Next base: position 653,291,410 of record NC_053028.1, on the reverse strand, counting down.
GACCAAATAAACAATTCATCAACTAAGTACTACTCTTTGGCGACATTGCCAGGGCTGCTCTGTTTTTCGTGCATTCAAAAGCACCCACCAGCAGTATCTATTTCGGCTACCCATTCGCCTCATCAAACCAAAGTTTTAATTATGTCAACAAGGTGCCATTTCCATGCACACCATAGCTGCTGACTTTTTTTCTGATTAACCAATGCTATTAAATGAATCGTCAAATAAAGCAATTGCCAATGCAGAGGGAAATACACCGTAATCTCAGCTAATAGATATTGATTGAGTTTTGACATCATCAACTACTCCATTGCTCATATCAAGCAGAGATATGCTCATATCTGCATATTTTTGATAGACTGAATGGTCGCTGACGGGCGTCGTGCCTCTCCACAGTCAATCTTCCAAGGTTGCGACTATGAGCACGACAGTCTCGTCGATTGCTTGGCAGCCCCCCGTCTGCGCACCTCTTTAGCGGTGGAGCAGCGAAGTCGGCTCGACAAGAGGCAGCCACAAGAACAGTTTAAGTTGGGGAGATAGCAAGTACCAACGGCTGTGCCACGAAAGGTCCTTCCTCCTTCCTCTACCCATACTCAATTCATTCAGTTCTAGGTGGGTTTCAGGAAAGTATTTGTATGGGGAATGCAAGAGATGCAAGCTTTAAATAAGAACAAAGGGCACAAATCATTCTCCAGATCAGTGAAGGCCTCCTGTGATATCCCTAGCATGCATGTTCTTTCATTCACTCGCTTCAGTTTCACATACATAGGGTGCACCTGTGTTAGTCATGTACGCCACCTCTGTATGATCAACCAATGATAGTCTCTGTTATGGTGCAGCTTTTGAATTCTGATCATGTTTAATTTTCTTCGTTCAAGCTTATGCAATGTGCTATGTTGTTTTCTTTTTTCAGGTATATACCGAAGAGTGAAGAAAACCCTCCTTCAGTTTGTTTCAGTGTTGGAATCATCTACCAACCAGGCATATGGTTAGAATTTGTACTATGGGATATGGTTGACAAGACTGTTGATAAACATAGATTATACTGACGAATTAGTATTCCTATTAGTATCAGCATTTCCTCGCTTTATAGGAATCATTTAATATTAGTTTTACAAGTAATTTATATAGTGCATTTATAGAGGAATCAAACAAGCATAGGAGCCAGAAAATAAGAATGTCATAGTTCTTCATTTGGAAGTAGATCCGAGCATCACATGACTTATTTTTAATTTCCTTTATGATTGATAAAGAACATTGGTTTGTTTCATATTCACAGATGACATACATGCTGGTTAGCAATTCACGCTTAGTTTGCAATGTGGCCAGTGATTATTTTGGAACAGTTCACTGTCCCTGATCTAATTTTTTCATTGTTTTACTTTGACAGAAAATTCTGAGTTATCAATCATCTTATGCCTTTCTGCTCGGCCTGACAATTGCAGTGAAGGTATTCCTGAAGAAATATAATAGTGGCAACTACTACCTAAAGTCCTTTTCATTGCAAAAGTGAGTACTCCCATTATTCTAGGAGAAATTAGCTCAAATATGATAATGTGCCGATATTTAAGGGAAATTAGCTTCTAGGCACTAACAAATAAGTTCATGAACGTTCAACTAGAGACTGAAACTATTCCAACTTAATTAGCATGTAGGTCAAACCTGGCTTGTCTTATGTGGGAAGGTTTCCTTACCTTGTTAGATTATTGGCAGTGCTATCTCATGTACGAGTACTGAATGGCCTTGCAAAACAAGGTGCCCTGCCTAGAATCTAGAGAGATAGTCAAACTCTGAATTTCCCTCTTGCTGGTATCTTTTTGTTTTCTTCCATTGCTAATCATATCAAATTTGTGAGAGCTGGAAAACATGCTTTCTTCAGAGTTAACTGTCGTTTTGATATTACTTCAGAAGGATAATGCATGCTTTCTTCAACCGAGGCATGAGTAATCAGACGCTACTAACATGGACATTACAATTGTAAACTTTTTATGTACTATCTTAATTTTTAAACACTCCTTTCAGATAGCTTTCCCTGTTGGCGGTCCATTATATTTACATTGTATAAGTAAGCTGCCAAAAGGGAATGATAAAAGGAAACGACATGCCTGTCACGTTTGACACGTTTCTAAAATTGTTTCATTTGTTTATGCGCATATAGCATGGTAACAAGTATGAACTACTAGCAGGTGGCTACTCCATACAATTGGCCTATGACCTCTAGATGGTCATCAGCGGTGTTGCAAGTTTGCTAAAAAAATTGAGTATTAGTCAGTACAATTTATATTAGGATGATATCGGGGTAGAAGCTCTTTTCCTGTTTTTCATGCATGGAGATAGAGAAGATCATGATACGATGCACATGATTTTGAGTATTTTGAAGAATATTTTCTCAGTCTAACACGTACATTTTATTCACACAGTTGTTTTGTGTTTAAACTGGCTCGTGAGCTTTTGTTATATATATGTGCTGACCACATGAAGTTCCAAAAAACATTATGACACAAGGGAAATATTGGGCGCTCTCACTAAAGCCTTCTTGCAAAATGGGTATGTTTGGGACTAAACAAAGATTCAAGCTAAGTCAGTTATTGTGTTCTTTTAGATGGGTTCATATAGCTTTTAAAAACTATTCCTGTAAAGATATGTCACACATTTTTGTGAGTATAATTCTTCACACATTGTATCTAATGCCACTGATGTATCATTTAGACTAGATATTTTGTTTTGTAATGTCGTTTTCAACAGGGGCGTACCTACGGTTATGCTAAGGGGGTGCATAGGACACCGAGTCAAAACATTTTTCTCCGTAAATTGTATCTACATATAGTGTGCGACACCCCTGACATTATTGAAAATTATATGTGATTACATAGTGTGACATCAGGTTGTTTTTGGTCTAGGTTCACCCCTGGTTTTCAATTGTTAACTCTTTCTCTTAAAAGTTAAAAGACATGAAAGGGGCAGCAGGATTATGTAAAATTAAGATATATAAAAGACAAGGAAATTCATTATTTATCAATTATATTCTTTATGATTTATCATATAAAAATTTTAATTTCAGACTTTTTAATATGTTTAACTAAGTATATATTAATTCAGACGTGCAAAATTGGGTCATCACACGCAAGCAGAACCTGAATATAGGATAAGCAGTGCGTTGTGCAAAACTGCGGCTATCTATTTTTTAGCACAAGAAAAGTTTAAAGAGAACAATACTTGCGTAAGTATATGGGCAGGAGTGCTCCAGAGTGTCCCACTGTATTAAGAACTTTTGCCCCTCCAATAAAAGATCTATTGGTGATATATATTTCCTATTGAGACAAATCTTCTACCGTTCTTTTGTTGAATGCATACAAGGCACCCTGCAGCCTCTCTGCTTGGAAAATAAATGCTCTGCTTGGTACACTCATGACATGAGACCTTTCAGCTCAAGTTAGAGATTTGCATCTGATGGTTCTGTATAGTATATTTTTTTAGGGTGCTTCCTATTTGGATATGATGTGCTTTAGTTGGATTGACTAAAAAGATTGAAGGATCCTATAAATGTATTAGTTTTAATTTGTTTATTTAGTTGCAGTTGCAAAAAAGATCAAACATTCCCATAAATATGATAGATCTCCTTTGCATTCGCACAAAAATGTAGCCAAATGAAATCTCAACTATATATGTTTCAACCATATTATGTCAAGTTCTCATTCTTTTGATAGTTTCTGGGAGAACGGGGCAGAGGAGTGGAGGCCTGGGACGCAGCATGGGGCAGAGGAGCGATGGCGCGGCGGTTGCGCAGGGGGAATGTTCGTGAGGACGAAGCAGTACAGATTTCTAGGGGCTAATTGGTGGGATAATTAACCGTGCGCTTAATGTATGTTCGGAGGGGATTTTAACACCTTCCAAAACTATTAACATTTCTTAACATTCTGTCATGTTTAACAGTCAGACTTGCTTGCCTTTTCGAGTTGGTTAGCACTCCAAATGTGATTTTAACATCTTGCTACTGTACCATGGTCGTGAAGTTATATTCAAAAGTTTGACTCTCTTAGTTAGATCTTTCATACACCTTTTCACTTTACATCTATAAAACTAGCATAGAATGGGTACAAAATGGTTTGATGGAGAATGATATGTCATAAGAATAACAAAGCAGTATCATTTTTATCTAGAAGTGTTGCTTCTTGCAGGTATGAAGTTAAGGGATCAAATCTGGACTCCTCCAAGAATCTAGACTCCTCCAAGAATTGAGGGGCGAAAAATATACCTTTCTCTTAATATTATGGTTGTACTGCAATTTGCAAGGTTTCTTGTGTCTTTGTACGAACAGATCGAATCTAATTAAAGTGACTTTGATTAATTTCCTTTTCAAAGTTATTGTTGGGCCATCTATTGACCTCTATAAAACATTTATCTTCACTTCTCTTTTGCTCCCAGGAAATCTGGTGCAAGCCCCACTACAGTTTTAAATAAAGATGTTGGAGGCAGCATCGGAAGAGACAAGTCTGCGGTAAATTTCTCCCTGATACAGTAATAGTGTTATCTATAGTCTTAGGAAAAAAATCAACATTTACTGTTATATGAAACGTATGTTTTCTTAGCATTTTCTGGTTATCAATTGACTTATCATCCTATCTTTTTGTAAACCATGGAATTTTTAAAGTTCAAAAAAGTGTGTACATCAACTATTTCACTTCACAGTGATAAATGGATGGAGTGCTTGTGACACAGAAAACCTCTTTTGTGGATCTAACAACAAAAATATGTTTCCAGTATTTCTTTGGATATGGAAACTTTTTTGGGTCGTCACCTAGAAAATAAATTGGCACAAGCTTACTGACATAGGGTTGCAGGTCAGCATGCGCTAAAAATATTCAAATTCAAAAGAATCTTTCTGAGATAGTTTGCGGTTCCTATTTTTTCTGGTCATGCTTTTTTGAAAATAACTTTTAGTCATGCTTGCTTTTATACTGCTTGAAAATTCAATTTTACTATTAGAAGATGATGATAAATCAGATTCATACAGAAGTTCACTTTTCTTGAACAGAAAACAGAAGGATCAGGTTGTACGTGATAGAATATATGCCTATAAAATGAAAAGGATAATAGATTCCTAAGTACTAGAAATGTCATACCATTCCAGGAAGTTACTTCTTGATGTCATTCCAGAAAATAGAAGGATCAGTAGAATGTTCTCGATGATCATTTTAGTTGTCCTTTTAGGTAGCAACACCAAATTGCAGGGTTTCATCTTAGTACTGATCAATAGGAGCATGTTCGAACTATTGCATAGGTAAAAATAATTTCTTCACGATTTCTCTTATGCTCCCAGGGAATCTTGTCCAAACTCCACATCACTGTCACGGAACAAAGTTGGAGCTGCAATTGAAAGAGACCAGCCAGGTTCTTCTTCCGGGTATTAAAAAGAAAACCTGGCTAGAGATTTCATGCCATGTCATTCCATTTATGTTTGCTTGTGTGCTTATCATATCTGATTACATGATTGGCATTTATTTCATAATTAGCATATACTTCGACACATGATATGTTTTGCTTTATTTATGGACAACAAGATACATTTACTTATTGTGATCATATAAGTGAACAAACATAGCCAACGGTTAAAGTTTATATCTACTATGTATATTCTTTTTTCATTCACACATGTCTCACTGCCTTTTAAGCACTTAGAGAGAACTAGAGATTGCTCTCATTAAATGTGAACAAGATTGACGTTCTTTTTTTTCCAAAATAGTAAATACGGTGTTCTCTTGATTGTTTTTTGATTTTTCAGCTTACCTGAATCTAAGAAGTCCGACCATCAATTAATGAGAGATTTTTGCTTCTATCATTTGTGGAACCATAGAAATGAAATACAGACCGCGCCTCAACCAATACTTCGCAATCTTTTTGCCCAAAGCAAACAGTATCATTATTTATAGATTCCAAATTAAAATATTTTCACTTGTGTGCTCAAGTAAAATTTTACTGCTTAAAGGAAAATAAACCATTTTATCACTCCTACAGTTCACAGGGAGAGAGAACAAGAAAGAAAACCTTCCACCACAATCTTGTCTTCCTACTTTTACTTACCAAGAAGAATCAACAATAAGGGAATCTTTTAAGAAAATGGATAAAAGATCATTTTCAGTTAGTAATGTACAACTCCCAACTTGTCTCTTTTACTTCTTTTTCTGTGCATGTGCACCCTGTTGAATGGTGTTGTACTTGTACATACTAGAATTGCAGGCAAAACAATGTGATGGATGGTCTACAAGATTATCTGGATGAATTCATCTCCAGGGTAAAAGAAGCCAGGCAATGTGCATGACGTTTGATTGCAAATAATGTTACCTTGAAAATGTACGAGTGCTTTCTTGGCATCTGACATTGCAGAATCAAACATTGATGCATACCTTTGTAAATTTCTTGGGGAGAAAAGGTATAATTTGCAAGTTGCAACATTGATCCCAAAATACATGGTGTTCACACATATCTATTTTATGTAGTTTGTGATAAATCAAAATGTTCAGAGTCTTTGAAAGTACCATCAATGACCTCTATTTATATGGAGACAAGTTATGAAAAAAATGACATAAAACAACTTTGAACCTCTCTTGCTAGATGTAAGGGCCTGAAAACATGGTTTCGGGCCTATATGATGAATGTTACCTTGGCTGTTTTGTGTGTGTGTGTCATCTTATACTACCATCAACAAATATAAGTATACGATGGTACGAGACATGTAGACAAGGTGTATTTGATTGGGAGTGGATTTATCTTCGAAAAGAGCATTAGCAGAGACATGCGTTGCACGTGCAAGCTTACTAGTTAAACTAAAGGCAGTGTATACTTTGGTAGAACAACTGTATATTGGCGCACAGCGGGCTCTTGCCGCCATCTCTCCTGCTAATCAAGGACCCAACTGGCTCAGCGACGTCCTGAAGAAACTGTCAATCCTGCCTGCCAGGTTTCAAGAAGTGAAACGCTCCTGCGCGTGAGCCGGAGCTTTGACTGCCCTGAGCTGCTCCAAGGCTTGGGTGCCAGACCTAGACCCGGCGGACGTGGCCAGGGGGCTATCCCACCGTGAAGGAAGACGGATCTCCCTTTGATCAGGATGACTTCATGGCTTGCGTGCGCGGAGTCCGGCCTCAGGCAACTACCCTTGGAGATGATACCAATGTTGACAAATACCAGCCGGGTTTTGATAGTGAGAATAAGAAGATGGCCACTCCCTCGTACAAGGTAACAAATTTGATCCCACCGGTAAGAGAAGACACATTTGCCCCGGAAGTTGAGCCGGTCGGCCTGATCGACGACGAAGCCGAATTTGTCGTCGTGAATGGTTTTGATTGGTCAAAACCCAACTTCCAGCCAACAGAAGGTGGTGAACCGGCGAGGGAGGAACACTGATCATCTTCGTGGGCTTATAAAGCCTTGTAATAGCTTAGCTGTGAAAACACTGTATGCTTTGCTTATGCCATCGCACATAAAACACTTCTATGCAAGTCTTTGTTTCCTGATGCCAATGTATGCATCGTATTTAATGTTTGTTTCTGCAACGTTTGAACTCTGTTCCTATAGATACAAAGAAAAGACTGGCTTGGCGGCTTAGAACCAAACGGGTTAAAACACCCAGTTTATTGCCAACATGTTTACCATAATAGGAACCAGAGACAGATATAAATAAAGGACAAGGGCTGAGACTAACTCTTTTAGTTAATGCAGCAGGTAATTGCATACAAGTAATAACCATACCTTGTACCTTTTGATCCTTAGACCACCGGTTTGAATAACCCGGGTGATGAATTTGATAATTCAATCTTTATGAGAAGTCAATGCTTCTTGAATACTCAATGATCATTATACCTTGGTAGCTTGTACCTTTTGATCCTTAAACTGCCGGCTTGAATGACCCGGGTGGCTGTGTTGTCAAATAGTCGAGCCGGTAAAGAAGACCAGGCTAATTATTTGTAATATTGAAACAACAAAAAACTAAAAGGCAAGCAACAGATAATAAGCATAATTTAACCCTGTATTCAAAAGGTTGGGGGTTTCTAATTCGAATACGATTAGTAAACCAGACCAAAGGGGTTAAGCTAAGGTTCGAATACGACCATATAGCCCCCAGTGGCTTTGGCGTTGCGCCGATCAAGAGGGTACCGACAACTATGTTCTCTTTGGTTTGAATACGACCTATGTTTGAACAAGAAGCCCCCAAATGACCTTGAGAGGTTTTTAACGACCCTGATTCGAATATGATCCAAGTCGGACCCAAAAGGGGTTAAGCTATGATTCGGATATGATCAAGAAGCCCCCAAGTGAGTTTGGCCTTGAGCCGATCAAGAGGGTTACGGCAGCTATGTTCTCTTTGGTTTGAATACGACCTATGTTTGAACAGGAAGCCCCCAAATGACCATCAGATTTGCAGCTAGATTCGGATACGATCATAAGCCGGACCAAAAAGGTTAAACTTGATTCAAATATGATGAGCTCCTTAATAGTCATTTGAAAAATAAGAAATAACAAAGACGCATAATCTTTGAAAAGAAAAGAGACCGATGGTCTTACTTTATTACTTATCATGGTATATACAATGTCCAAGTATGTACATGATGGGAGCCGGTGGCTCAGGTGTAGTATGGCCGAAGTTGAGCAATGTTCCACGGCCGAGGGGTCTCCTCCTCCGACTTACGTGAGTCTTTGTGCTCTCAAACGTCAATGAGGTAATATGACCCGTTGTTTAAGTTCTTACTGACCACAAAGGGTCCTTCCCAAGGTGGGGATAACTTGTGTGCATCTGACAGATCCTAGATGAGCCGGAGCGCCAAGTCGCCTTCCTGAGAAGTCCTGGACTTAACCCGGCGGCTGTGACAACGGAGCAGGTCCTGTTGATAAATTGCTGACCGGGCCGCTGCTAAGTCTCTTTCTTCATCCAACAAGTCAAGTGCATCCTATCTGGCTTGTTCATTATTAGCTTCAACATAAGCCGCCACACGGGGTGAGTCATGACGAATGTCACTAGGCAACACTACAAAAAAATACACTTCCGTGATGATACGTGTTTGTCACAGTAGGTCGCTTTTTTGTCATGCATGTACATCCATGACAAATTTATGACAGAATCAAGATAGTCATACCTGTGCTGTCGTAGAAGTGTTCCATGACATTACCAAAATTATCATCACGGAAGTGTCCACTTCCATGACGATAAATCGCGCGTCACAGAAGTGCTTTCGTCAAGGGTGACCGACACGTGGCATCCACCATAAGGGAACGCCGTTAAGCTATCGGGTCGGGTTTTGGATCCGATAACCCGTTAACAGCCCCGACCAATGGGAAATTTTCACGTGTAAAATTCTTATTGGCCGGACGAAACACGTGTCAGCTCGTCAGTGGGTCAGATAGGCGCCTATGATATATCGACACGTGGCATGGCTCAACAAGTTTAAATGGGCCGGCCCAACTGAAGGCCCACAAGATTTTGCGGACCATAATGGGCCGGCCCAGCTAAAGGCCCACGAGATTTTGCGGACCGTAATGGGCTGGCCCAGCTAAATGCCCATAAGATTTGCGGACCATAATGGGCCGGCCTAGGTAAAGGCCCACAAGATTTTTGTGTGCCGTAATGGGCTGGCCCAGGTAAAGCCCACAAGATTCTTGCGGGTCATAATGGGCCGGCCCAGCTAAAGGCCCATGAGATTTCGCCGACATTAATGGGCCGGCCCAGCTGTAGGCCCACAAGATTTTGAGGACCCTAGTAGGCTGGCCCATTAACTGGCTGCCATGTTTTGGGCCAAATGCCGGCCCATATTTGATCCAGTCCATTAATGGCCTGCCACGCTCTGGGCCTAATAGTGGCCCATATGAGATCCGGCCCGTTAAAAGCCTACCACGTTCTGGGCCAAATTACGGCCCAGATTAGGTCCGGCCCTTTAAGAGGCTTTGGGCTCAATTATGGCCCATATCAGATTCGGCCCGTCAACTGGACACTATGCTTTTGGGCCCACTTGCTAAAGGCCCACTTAGTAATTCGGCCTGATATTAGTTTTGGCCTGTTAAGGGCCCGTTTAACATTTCGGCCCTATATTAATTTCGGCCTGTTAAAAGCCAGTCATATAGTTGGGCCTAACTATGGCCCTGTTTGCATCAGGCCTGCTCGCAGCCGATATCTGATTGGGCCAAACAAGGACCGAGACAATTTTGGCCTATTAAAAGCCCGTGATTTGATTCGCACAATCATGGGCCGGGGTTCATTTCATGCTGCTGCGTAACTAGTATGAATTAAGAACAAAGCTACTCTATACAATAAAGAAATTATGGCATAGTAACTTAGAATAAACCTACACTATACAATAAAGGGTTTAAGGTATATTACATCCACTAGGCATCGAAGTTCGCCACCAGTGATCATAAAGCGCAACATAGAAGCAGATTACAAAAACTGGGCAGCATTGCAGCGTAACAAAATAATACTGAACCGAGACCACTTCCAAGACAGTTCAAGAAAGGTTAGCCTTGCGGGGGAACTGCTGCGCAAGCTGCTGAGCAAGGCTGTGAGACCGGCCTAGCATGTCAGTCATAGCTTCCAGGTGTAGCTGTTTAGCGATGAGGTTCTCATTGGTGTTCTCCGCAATCTTTCTTAGAGATAGGACTTCAAGTCGAAGTTGAGTTGCAGAATGCCTTTCTGCTAGAACTTGGGACTGAAGAAGTCGAACTGATTCAGACAACGAATTCTGTGAGCTTGTCTGACTGTTAGTGTCAAGTAACTTGAACACTGCATCAAGACAAGACTTTGGGGTTGTCTCGCTATCTTCAAGATGTTTTGCCTTCTTTGGTGCAATATATGTTGGGTTTGTCTCACAGCCTTCAGCAGACTTGTGCATGCCATCAGGCATATCACCCTGAAACAAAGCAGAGAGATGACAGGTTTTCCACGTGTATAAACAAGGATGATAACAGTTCTGTCAATTCTATCCAATTTCAAATTAGAAAATAAAGAGTATATTCAAAATATCAATAGCATAATTTGGCATTGTTCATAATGTGGGGAGCGTCACCACACTACTGGATTACCATGTCAACATAACAAGCATAGATGAAGGGCAAAGAAAATCATTGTATCTATTTTGGATAATGTGCATGGCATGTTGTTCATATCATCAGCCACATCAGTAAGATAAAACAGGAGATGACAAGGTGCAAACATGGGCTACTTCACCACACACTGGATTATAGATCCACAAAAACAAGCATACATATAGGGAGTATTAAGTAATGTGCATGGTATGAATAAGGAATTTGGTTTTACAAGTAAAACTTAGAACTTACGGTTCTTACAAACATGCATTTTGGTAGAAACAGCAAACTAAACAGCAGTAAACGATAGGGAGTATGAGCAAACTAAACAGCAGTTGAGGATAAAGGCTTTAGAAGGACTGACTTACATTAACAGTTAACACCGGCTTTATAATGCCCTTCTCCATGTCAAGGGAAGGATAACTCAAGAATTTCAGCACATAATCTTCTTCATAAGCATTGCCTGTACTCTACATTTTGTAGAGAGTAATTATAGATATGATAATACTGGAAGGGGTAGAGGATAATGAAGATAAGATGCAGATTGATGCTACATAATCAACTACCAATCCCTGGAAGTACAAGCGTTACACGACAAAATGTACTAACAAGAGCAATGGGCTACACTTCTGCACTGGCATTGTTTGTGTATTCTACTTGTTGGTAAGATTAAATATAGATCTGATCTTTTTTAGTAAATGGTGGGCGAGGGAGATAAGATGCAGAATGCTACAAAATGAACCAATCCCTCTTCCCATAATACAAGAGTGTTTTGAACACTGGTGTACTGTACAAAACGTTCTTATATTATGGGATGGAGGGAGTAGCTGTTAATGTAAGTACAGTAATAGACCACGTTCAGTCCTTACAAGAGGACTGCAGAGCTAAACCTCTTCAAAAGCATTGGGTTGATTCTAAATTTATGTAAGAGTCCATACGGATCTTATAGTGTCCACCAAATGGACGATTATGAGGCTAACATGTGCAGTGATGCTACATAATCAAACAATTATGAAAGTAAATATAGTCATACAGGGCAAGAGGTACTCACAAGAGCAATGCAGTGTGCAGTATAGTTGCAAGATTCTGTGGTCCCTTGAGAACGAATGTTCTTCTGCTAACAGTTTTCGTACAAGTGAGACATTAAGGCAAATGCAGAAATGTAGTTCAAATTGTGATGTGATATCATAGACAGTACCTTACGTTGTAGCTGAGACCAATGTGTAACAAGATTATTCCAGTCACCGTCGGATAAATGTAGCACCGGAGACTTTACAGAAATTTTATTTAGAGGCTTGCCATCGAAGTGCGCTTGCCTCAGGTAGGAACGATACTTCATCAACGAGTGCTTGAAAAGCGCAACCAACCCTTTGCTCGTCATCACAATCCAGTTTGCACCTCGCCTATTTAAAAGAATAAAATCTTGTGTCTTCTGTCAGCAGAAACATATGCAGTAATGACCATGAATAACATTAGTACATTACTTACGTGTAAGTTGCGGACAAAGACTAGAAATTGTTCTGTGTCTGCGGTATAATCTTTCCATGAAGGAAAGATGCGCACAAAGTTCCTGATCACAACATAAGCTTCGTCTTCTAAACTGGGAAGAAATGGAACAGGGGTCCTATTTGCTGCAATGGGGGCTCTCTCTGGTTCGAAAAGGGATTTGACAACTGGATTTGGTGTACTCTTTGCTGGAATGGGGGTTTTGCGTCGTACAGCTGGTGCTATGTCAACTGGCATAATCATACTGTTTGCTGTAGTTGGGGTCTGCTGAGTTGGGGCATCAGAAATGACCAGTGTAGTAGGGCTAGAGTCTGCTAGAGTTGGGGTATTTTGTGGGTCAGGTGATATTGCAACTACACCTAATGGGCTATTTGATTTATCAGGTGCCACTACCTTTTCCAAATACTTTGCTTGTGCTCCTCCACGATCAGCAATCGCCCTCTTCCTTTTGAACGTCTGATACACAAGAACAACATTTGAATGGATAAATATGGTATGATGACAGATGGAATATGTACTGAAAATGGATAGGCAGGGCGTATTCACATACACGATGCGTAAACTAAGCTAATGGCAGTTCAACAATAGAAGCAATGCAAAGCATCAGTTGCAAGATATGTGCGAGCAATGTAACCTTGGAAAGTTAGAGCAAGTACCTTGATGGGTGAATAAAATAGGACATCTTCCTCTGACTCCTCCACTAGGGAGCTACATTGACTTAGGTCTCCCTCTAGCTCAGAATAACTGTTAGGATCATATTCTGAGCATTAATCTGTAGGTGAAGAGTGTTTGCATTGCATTGCATCCAGACTTGATTTCAGTCCCTTAATGCCAAGTTTGATAGCCATGACATTGTTCTGCTTTATTCTTTTCATGCGCGCAAGCTCATAATCATTATGATGCTGTTCAGAATCTGAGATTCATGAAAACATAAAAAGTAGTCAGATTATCTATGGAATGCATTGCGGTTTCAACTCAGAGAGTGTCTCCCTATAAACCCCTACATATGCAAAGTTCACCTCCCCAACTATGCTGACCAGACCACACACAGAGATACACACCCGAGCGGCAAACATGCATTTTCGAAACTAATTTAGGAACATTTAGCTGACCAATTAAACAACTCTTATTTAATAATATCAGATTCGTATTCGAACAACTAAGCTTGTTTAGCTTGATGGGTGGAGCAGTGTTATTATGAAACAAAGCACGTATTCTAATCGTATAGTGACCATAAAAGGGGGAAACTCTAAGCATATATTTTTTTAGCAAAAGAGGGTTTCCCCTCTGATTTCTATTAAAGAAACCACCACGGAACCAACATGATCAATTAAACCCTAAGCATGATCAATTAAACCGTATTATGGCCGTGCCATTGCAGATTTGAAGCTACAAACTGGAGAAATGATATTTAGCATCCATTGTTTGCTTTGAACTAAGAACTAAATTCTAAGAGCTAAAAATAAAGTAGAGTAACCAAGTTAAGATCTATTTTCTGGTTGAGATCAAAAAGATGAGGAGATATGAAGTACCACCTCTCTTGCGGCGCCGTGTAGGCATCGGGGGTGCGATGGCTGTCAGTGGCGTTGAAGCAGATCTGCGATGGTAGACGGGTGCATCGGGGGATAAGTCCCGTTGCGGTGGAAGAGAAGGTCGTGTGAGCGGCCCCGGCAAAGAGGACGACGGCGCCGATGAAGCGAGAGGACGCGATGCAAGGCTATTGGTCCGTCGCCGTGGATGAGAAACGTCCATCTCTAGCAGTGGACGACGCGGTCTTGGTAGGCGCTCCGGCATGGTGGAGGACGGTGGCGATGGATGTGGTGGAGGACGGCGGCGATGGATGGGGTGGTGGACGGAGGCTGGTGTGGGAATGGGGTGTTCTAGCGTGGATGGTGTATGAATGGGAAAATGGAGGGAGAGGTACGGGGAACCATGTTTTTGGGACGCGCCTGTCTGAAATATGGGAAAGTTATGAACTTATCCCCCATTTCAAATTTGGACGTCTCGTCGGTTGGGGATAGGACGGTAATCTCGCTTCTCCCAAATATTTGCCGGTAACTATTTCGGGCGAGGAGAGGGTGTTTTGCCACCCACAGTTGGCGCCCACGGTGTATGAACGGGGCTGACAGGTAGGGCGATTGTGTCACGTCTGATGGAAGTTACACATCTGCCCTTATTTAAAATATTAGCCTACATCTATTTCGGACGAGGAGAGTTTGTTTTGCCGCCCACCGTGTATGAATGGGGAATGGAGGGAGAAACAGAGGTCATTCAGACGAGCTTGAATCAAATGAGTTTTGCCGCCCATGTTTGACGCCCACCGTGTCGGAATGGGCTCAGAGGCGGTCGTGTCACGTCTAATTGAACTTACTAACCTACCCCTATTTAGAGGAGTGGAAATCGGGCCGATGGATTGTCCGTGTAATGGGTAGACAGTATTCCATCTCCCAAACACTTGGCTTCGGCCAACCGATGTGGGAGTGGACATTTTGCTATTTCTTTCGAATTCTGGGACAATAAGCATCCACGTTTACCCTGGCAACTAAATTCGAATCCATTTTGTATTCCTATATGAATCTTTATAAATCATTCTATGTGTTTTTATATATTTTCAAAAGGACGACAAAGATGTATTCCACTGTCATATATGAATATGGTTTACAAATGCCGATACTCAAATTCAGAAACTAGAATCCAGTTTAAGGTGAATTCGAATATTTGGAACACTTCATGTCCAACTCAAATGTCACACGCATCATAATGTGTACTCCCATTTAGATATGTACACAAGCGATGTATCAAGATTCAAATACCGAGTCAATCAACCAAGAATGTACGGAACTAACAGACATATAAACACTTATAGAGTATATGGATCAATAATATCAACTAACATACATAAGCCAGGCCGCTGTACTTTTTTTGGCTACAACAACATCCTTTTTTTAGCCAGCATCTTGGCCCTTTCCGATGCGTTCCACTTATGGTCCATCTATACTACTATTGTTGAATGCACATTCAGCCCGATTAGCATATTTGTAGGTCTGGCACAGCAATCCAAATGAAATGTCTCCGAGTCTTATAAATTAATACAGACTTGTGCTCAAATAAAATTACAAACAAAAAAACAAAAAAAACAATTATTATATGATCTCTAAAACAAATGGTTTGATTGATTACATGAACAGACAACACAAAGGTTATTCAACTATGGAAAGAACATTTCACCTATGATTTACCAAGTAGGAATTTAATTTCCTTTTTTCCTTCAGGACCTTAACAATCTGGTTAATCTCAGCTTTCTTCGTTTTGAAATCCACCAAATATTTAATGGTTGTCTTGAGTACTGCTTGTGATTGTGCTGTTTGCTTCCTCAACATGTCAACTTCATATCTAAGTGCAGAAGCAGAATCTCTTTCTACCACTAGTTTAGCCTCTAGAGCATCAGCAGTTGGCAATTCATAATGCACGATTGGGCCGGTGCCACTGTTGTGGGATGATGCAACGTCCATGGGGACCTCGCTCTTTGATCTTGGGCTAACCTGTTTTGCCATTAAAGTTCCGATTGGATTCAGAAAAGTTGAAGTTAGCAAAACATCTCAACTGGGAGTTATAACAGCAAACCAATTCAACAAACAAGGAATTAAAGAGTTTCAATTGGATGCTGAAAAGTAGTTATTAACATCATTGTAACCCGTTGTTGCAGCAGCAAAGCAGTTAAACAAACAAGTAGATATTTTAAGTTAAGGCAAACAGGTAATTCTTAACAGTAAGTATCAAACACATAGATAGGCGCAGTCTACAATATGATTAACAGGCTGTGCCATTATGTAATCAGTAGCAAACTAAATTAAGCCAAGCAACATAATTGAACAATTTTGCAATAAGTGGCTAACTAAAATTCCGTGAAGCAGGTAACTGAACTTACGCTAGTTCTTTGTACAGGCACACTGCAACTTCTTTTTCGCTTACATGGTTGTACGAAGGAGTCCATGGCATCAATTGCTTGGATACACAGTCCCAATACTTCTTTCTTCCCACACTGCATGGGTAAGTCGAATAGTTAATCTGGTAAGATGGTGCGTCCTTGATGTGTTATATGAGGACGTGTAGTCAGACTAGTTGTAGCCAAACACATCACACTGGCTTTTACTGTATATTTCATGCGATTACTTTTGGCATATCGAGATCTAAGCAATCTACAATAGGATGAAAAGACTGGCATCCTTCACATTATTGGCGAACTCAGTTCATAGAAACAAGCAATTCAACCATTCTGTGGGTAAATCAAAAGTGCCACTGGAATATTTTTCACTATCCAATCATACACGCAAAAAGGGGCTATGCCACCATAGGGGCTGGTATGGGCGGCCGCCTCAGGTGGCTGGAAAGTGTGCACCTAGTTTGAGTCGTCCAGGTTGGCCCACGCTAGTTTTGTTCGTCCCAACGCACGAGCAAGCAATGTAAAAAATGAAGAAAAATGTTTCAATTTGGATGGGCCAATAACATAAGTGCAAGGCAGGCCCTATAGCAGGCTTGCGGCCCAAACGAGCGCCTCCCATATCGATCGACAGCAGGAAAAATCCCAATTCATTTGCTCCAGCCTCCAGTCTGGTTCGCTCCTAACCTAGCCGCCGCTGGACAGACCGACACAACACTTCCTCGCACCCTCGTTGGAGGGCGGTCGCCGGGCTTCAAGCGAATGGAAGGACAAGAAGATGAAGATCCAACCCTGGGTGTAGCCTGTGTGGGAGGCAGCGGTGGCAGCACAGGCATGGCATTGAGCTTGTGCAAACGGACAGTCGCTAATTGCAAGAGTAGCATGCGCAACGAGCAGGTACATCACATCCCTGATTATATCTAATTCAACTCTTCAATTTCTGGCCAATAGTTAAACCTGACGGTGTTGTAAAACTGCTTGTATGTAGGGAATCTATGAGAAAATGAAACCAATTTCTACTTATTTTATAAATCCCCCAATCAATACTGAACTGACTGAATCTGATGTATCTAATCAAGTTTCCAGTGCAAACATACAAGCTCATGTTGTTCTTGAGCCTGAAGTGTCTAATGAATAGACTGCTAATGAAGGATTTGATGCAAACATTTTACATGCTCCTGGTGATGAACATATAGTGTCTAATGAGGGATCTAATGCAAGCATTTTGCAAGCTCATTGAAGGATTTAGTGTCTAATGATGATCTACTATGTTGAGAGAGACAAATATTTGCAGGCATTGATGACAAGCAAATTATAGTGCATTTTCATAGCTTGAGGAAACGTCGAGGCCATCTACCAGAAAGTCCCCGTATCATGACAACATAGCATAAATAATTTTCTAATCTGTTGTTTGAAACTATTGGCATACTTGTGCAGGATAGATATATTGATATGCAGTTTGCGCACTGGTTATACGTGCAATTACACTTCGATATTTTCAGCCAGAGAACGAATAATTCAAGCAGGTACAGACCATGTTTGTAGTCCTTGTACACCATGTTGCATTTTGTGTTTTTGGTGCTTGCATCATTTAGTGTTTATAATCTGAACTACTTTGGATCATTAGCTGGTTTTCAAAGTGCATGTAGCTTCATATTTCTCAAGTTATGTTGATTTCCGGAGTGCAAGTGCCTTCGTATTTTGAAGTTAAATGTTCGCCCCTGGTAACTTGAATTCGTGGATCAGCCACTGCACACAAATCATACATGAATGCCAGTACCAATTAAATGAAATGCAGGGACTTACGCTAGCTCGTTGTACAGGCTCACTACAGCTCTGCTTGTGCTTGGGATGTTCCATGTACAAGTCCATGTTACCACTTGCTTGGATGTGCAGGCCTTGTGCTCCTTGCATCCCCCTCTGCATTTTTGACACGGCGAATGGTTGATCAAATAAGAGGAATCGACCTTGATGTTGTACCGGAGGACAAATACTTACAAGGTTATACGGGTGTGCAAGATGTGTACCAGATCCCGTAGCGCCGTCATGCTTCGCTAAAATATGGATTTGCTTGTTTCAGATGATATCTCCAGAAGAAATAAGAGTTAAGGTCAGAGTTGCATAGGCGTGTAAGCTAAGAGAGCAGTGAAAGGATATCCAAACATCGTCGGAACAGTGCACAAGGGAGTGATGTGTGGATACCTAGTTCGGGCCGGCGTTTGGGCATGCTCGCCTAGCTAGAGTGCGGGTCACTTCAGAGCCGTTGAGGGTGATGCGCTGGCGTTGGCTGGCCGCGCACGGATGCAGATCTTGAGTGGCAGCGGAGCGCTATGATGCGGTGGACGAGACCGTTGGTGAAGCCCCAACGACCTCGGGGGGCGGAGGTGCGACGATGTGCTCGGTGAAGTAGCCCCGGTGAGCTGGGAGACGGCGTCGGTGAAGCGCACCTGATGCGGTGGAACTCGGTGTCTGTGAGGCACGTCGGTTGCGGCGGCCGACATTGTCGGTGGACCACCCGGTGTGGTGGACGAGGGCGTAGATGAGGTAGCTCCGGTGCGGTGGTGAAGCGCGACCGTCGTCTTCATCGTCGTCGTCCGGCACAGAGGTGGGGAACAGCGAGGAAAGAGACGAGACGAGGGGCAATTCGAGGGTTGGCGGTGAATTAGGGATTTGAGCAATCTGGGCGCGGAAGGGGACGGTGGAGAAGAGAGATTTTGCAGGGCTGGAATTGGGGCCGCCAGATATTTCAATCCGAAACGTGGAAGCGCGAACTTATATTGTCGTCGTCCTTTTTTTTGGGGGGGGGAGGGGGGTGGGTGGCTGGGTGCTACGCGTCCGTCCGACGCGCGCGACCACCCCGACAGGACTATGCTTCGGTGCCTTAAGGCACCTGCCTTTGTGTCCATGACATATGGGCCCAACAGGTGGCTGGCCCACATGTCAGTGACGCAAAGGCAGTTGCCTTTAAGGCACCGAAGTAGCGTTCACAACGACACAACCCTGGTTTGCCTGGTGCGCCTACATTTGAGAATGCAAACGAATCTTCTTTCATTTGCAAATGAATCTGTATGTATTACCATGCTCGTGTTTTCCTTGCAATAATTAGTCATTCAAAACGAGATACTCCATCCGTTCACTTTTGTAAGTCGTTTCAAACAACTTAAAATGAACTGTTTTGCACATTGTCTGAAATGTCTTCAAGGTCTTATAAAAGTGAACAGAGGGAGTACTATAAATTAATTAATGAGGAGTTATTTGAAAAAAAATCAAAACGGTACCCACGCTAACGTGGATTAGAGTGTGTCTCACATAATTAGTTATTTGAATTAGAGTGTGTGTCACATAGTTAGTTATTTGAATTAGAGTGTGTGTCACGTAACGATCTCCAATTCTAACGTGGATTTCGCATTTCACTGTATCCATGCTACTTTTTTAACACAAATGCATATGTATATGATGAACACCATGGTAGTGAGAAAACTTTTGGATGGATTCAAACATATGACCTACAAAATAGCACAACAAACTGAGTCAATGTCAACTTTTCGAAACTTAGTATGGCATGAATTCGAAATAATTACCCGTATGCCTGCTCCTCGGTTCAAATCTTACAATGTACACCGAATTGAAACATCAATATTAAGTCTCGTACTATGTACATTCAAATATTGTTTTTAGCCCCCCCGCACAAACGCTACATACTTCCTATATCGGTCAATCTTCCTCTCCTAACCACCTTAGGAAGCTATCGGTTTCCAACACACGTTCATTCTTTCTCTCCATGTTTCGATCTCTAAGTCTCTCAACTACACAACCCCTTTTTCCACTCTGTTACCAAATGTATTTACCTCACACACCCGCCATTGCACCCCATGCCGAGCTCTCTCTCTCTCCCCCCTCTCCCTCTCACCCTCTCGCGCTAAATACATGCATTGCCTATCTAGCCCCCAACCTCTCGTGCATGCGCACGCACGCACGTTGTATATCTAGGTCACTCCCCCGAGACTGTCTCACTCTTTCTTCCGCACGGCGGGCCACACTCGCTCAATCTCGCTCTCTTTATCCGAGTCTCGTTTAACCTCGTTTTCTTTCACACACAAATGATATATCTCCCTGTTCGGGCCTCAATCGACACACTCTATACTCTCTCACGCAGATTGTCTATCTAAGTCAGTCCATCCAAGCCGCCACCACTCTTTCGACCTCATGGTGGGCCACGCTCACTCAATCTCTCTCTCTCTCTCCGTATGTCTCGATTGACCTCGCTCTTTCTCGGACAGAAACGATATATCACCATGTTTGATCCCAATTCGACATATTCACATTGTATACTCTCTCACGCACATCGTCTATCTAGGTCACTCTCTCCAACCCGTCTCACTCTTTCGATCGCACGGCGACCCTATGTGATCGGTTGACCTTGCTTCCTCCCACGCACAAAATATATCTACACGTCTTCACTTACTGGTGGGTTCCATGTGTGCTCTCTCTCTCTCTCTCCTCCCCTTCTGCGTTTAGACGCACGGGCAAACAGGAAGAACTCACGAGCGATGTTGCCGTTGACCATATCTGGACGCGTTCACAAGTCACGGCACCAGTTTCACGTACTAGCAGCACTAGTCAGTGTATACGTGCAATGCACGCTAATTTGGATGTATATTAAGTGCATGCGGATATTAACTACTAGGATATTATTTGCGTGTTGTCATGTGATTAGCACTATTTTTGGCATGAAATTAACTGCACGCTAAACGTGTTGAGCGCTCGACATTGAAGCAGTCTAGGTCGTTGGATGACAAGGAATACATGTGGCTTGATGACATTTTATATTTAATTTGATACGGCTCTAGCAGAACATTCAATCGATCAAACCATACATTTCGTTTAGTCTGACTCCGACTTTAAATTATACGACGATCGATATAAAATAAACGAAAATGATAAACGTTCGGATTTTAAGCATGGCAATCCGAACGTTTTCATGGCAAATTTAGATTACGCGGCGGTGGCGGGGGCGTCTTGCGGTGGGAAGCGGCTCCTCTGCCGTGCTCTGTGTGTCGTCGGGCCACTGACAGACGGCAACGGCGGCGTCTTGCGGCGTTGTTGGCGTACTCCTGGACGTTGTCCTAGCTTCAAGGAAGGCCAAAATGTTCTGGACTTCGGAGCGAGTCGACTGGCGTTGGTGCAAGAAAGTGGTCAACGGCGGCCATCCATGCCGCTGAGGGGGGCACTGGCACCCGCCCGGGGACAGGCGCTGTCAACGGCGCGGCGGAGACATTCTTGTGCACGGGCACCGGCACGGGCGCGCACGTCAGTGCACGCGCAGGCGTAGGCGCTGGCAGGTGCACGGGCACCGGCACGGGCGTGTGCGTCAGTGCACGCGCAGGCGCATGCACTGGCAGGTGCATGGGCGCGTGAAAGTCGGCGGGCACCTCGTGGAACCCCGTGGGATCAAGCTCGGCGACAATGTGCGACTCCCAGCCCATCAATGCCATGGGGATGGGCGCTGGCGCAGTCGGGGCGATGGGAGCCGGAACGGGAGCGGGGACAGGCGCGGCGTCTTCCCGCAAGGCCAGTTCAAGCTCGTCCCAAAGCGCCTTATGTTCTTGAGACTCCGGCTGGGTGTCTTCCTCAGGAAACTGGAACACTGAGGGCAGACCATCGTGATGCGGCATGGCATACGTTTAGGTCAGGCTAGTTGGAGGTAGACGACAGTAGAATCGGAGAGGAAGAGAGAGGATTGTAGCGATACTCCCTCCTTTTCGGTTTATAAGGCTCAATTCAAAAATCTCACCAACCAAGGTAGATGGTGAGTGGTGGAATACTTTTTGTAGCTTGCAAACGCACCCAATTAATGCTCTTGTTTTCTCAAAAAAATATGTTTACCAATGCATTAATTGCAATGCATGCATGCATAAATTACATGCATTGGTCAATTTTCTCTTAATACTTGCATGCAATGATTTAATTTACCTTGGAATTTGAACATGTGATGGGAAACAACAAAATTGAGCCTTATAAAATGGAAAAACTAATATTTTGAGATAAGCCCTATAAACGGGAAAGGAGGGAGTACCGGGTAGTGCAGGGTTGATTTTAAACTGCGGCGCCGGCGACACTAAAAGTGGAAGCAGTTGGGACGACGGTGGGCGGCGGAGCCTGGTCAAAGGGCTCGCCTCCCGGTGAGCCTGCACAGCGGTCTGCTCGCACGCCTCCCGTCGACTCACACGCTTGCTCGGACGGCACCTGCCGATTGCCGATGAGAAGCGGGGACTCGTGGCGGCACGTAAACGCCCACGGTTTCAATAGTGAAAGCGTTCGCCTTAACGTGATAGGTCTTTCTTCCAAAATACCTTGACTCTTCATTTGTGCAACTTGTCATAAGCAGCTTGTCTCAAATTTAAGAAAAAAATTTACGAAGTAATATTTGTGCCATATCACGTGACCATGCTTAGTTTCAAGAATTTATGCTCACTTTTGGATTTTCAGAAATTTAAGATCCAAGATTTGAAACAATATCATAAGCTGCATCATGCAATAAATTTTCAAGCCGTACATCTTTCCTGTTGTATTTCCTAAGAAAGGATTTGGTCAAACATTATGCTTAGTTAGACTTCAGACAAGTTATATATGCAGAGTAAAAGGATAATCCCTCCGTACCAGTGCATTGCCTGATATATTAACTCAAGTACTAGGCACGAACAAATGGGCACAATTCTGTGCTCATCCTGGTGTAGTAGTAGTAGTACTAGGCAATGTAGTTGACGGGTGACCTTGACGAGCGGCGACCGAGGGAATTGAATAGTGCTCGGCACGGTAGGTAACGTTGTCTAGTTACTAAAGCATCCCTCCATTGTTCATCAGTAGTCATTATGGACTGGGGACATGAGGGGAATTTCCTAGGGCTAGAATTCTGGCCGCCAGATATTTTAACTTGAAACGCTGAGGCTTGACTGGTTGGGGTAATGGGGTTGCCTAATGTGCGTACCACGCACGCCACCGAAGGACACTAGCCCGCTTTTTTTAGGATCAACACGAGCCAAGGTCTGGCTGGTACGCCGTTGGGTCCTACCATTCGAGAATACGAAAGGAACCTTTTAAATTGCCGAACGAATCTATGTGTATTACAATACCCGTATTTTCCTTGCAAATACTAATCTCAACATGGTAATTGATTTATGACGAGTTGTTGAATTAGAGTGAGTTTGTGATATAGTGATCTCAACGTGGATTTCACATTTCATGGCATCCCCAGTAAGTTTTCCAATGCAAATTCAAATTTAAAAGATGAACAACATGGAGGTGAGAAAACTTTGTATGTATCAAGCATATGACCACACACACACACAGACACACACGCACGAACACAACAACAATCCAATAAGTATAGTGCATCTATTTTTCCAAACCATGCATGTATGACACGAATTCAAAAATACTCCTTCTATTCCTAAATATTAGTCTTTTAGAGAGTTCAACAAGTGACTACATACGGAGCAAAATGAGTGAATCTAGACTCTAAAATATGTCTATATACATCCATATGTGCCAGTCCATTTGAAGCCTCTAAAAAGACTAATATTTGGGAACGAAGGGAGTAAAATGTGACATCCATGGTCCTCAGTTCAATATTTAAAATGAACATGAAATTGAAACATGAATATTAAGTCTATTACTACAGTACATGCAAATGTTCGGTTTAGGCGGAGCTATGATTGTCGGGGGTCAACCCCTCGACCTTAGATAAAATTGTGGAGCTCTGTTTAGGGTTGTTTAGATTATATTTGTCCCCACCCTCCCAGCTGCCGATTGGTTGTGCACCCCCACCCCTCCTCCCCGGGAGAATATCATGTGCCCCCATACCTTAGATGCTATATGCCGATACGAGTTGCTTGGAGCTTGTAGATCTGAGATATAGCAGCTCACATGATGTGTCCTAATATTTTTGCAGGAAACCTTGATGAGTTTGAGAATTGCACACAATTTGTACAAAAACTACTTAGATGCACTTTGATCCCATATCCAACGACCTCGAAGCTCGTATCATCGTAGCATCTAAGATGAAGGAGGACATCATATTCTCCTATATGTAAGAATATCATGTGCTACCACACCTTAGATGCTTTGGTGATACAAGCTCTTCGGAGGCGTTGGATTTGTGACCCAACACCTCCTCGGTGGTTCGAATGGTTTTTTGCAGAAAAGCCCCAAAAGAGTTCGGCCACTGCTTACAAGCACAAAGACTGCTCAGATGCCAATGGATCTCAGATCAAACGACCTCCAAGCTCGTATCACCGTAGCATCCAAGCTGCGATAGCACCTTATGTTTTCTCGCATGGGAGAGTATGAGGTGCTCCCGCACCGTAGATTCTATGGTGATACGAGTTCACTGAGATCTAACGGCCCACAATAGGAGGTTTGAATGTTTTTTGCAATATACGGCTGATAGAGTTTGGGAAATGCGCAGAAAGTACAAGTACTACGCATGTGCCATCTGATCACTGATCATACGACCTAGATGCTCATATCACCGTAGCGGGTAATTAAGCTATGGGGAGCACCTAATATGAGCACCGGGGAGCCGTTGGATCGAAGATGCAGCGGCACACACGAGGCCTGAATGTTTTATTTGCAAAAAAACCTTTGGAGAGTTTGGAAATTGCGCATAATTACAAAGAGTACTTGAGGGAGTCCTGGATTAGGGGTGTTCGGGTAGCCGGACTATACCTTCAGCCGGACTCCTGGACTATGAAGATACAAGATTGAAGACTTCGTCCCGTGTCCGGATGGGACTTTCCTTGGCGTGAAAGGCAAGCTTGGCGGTGCGGATATTCAAGATCTCCTACCATTGTAACCGACTCTATGTAACCCTAACCCTATCCGGTGTCTATATAAACCGGAGGGTTGTAGTCCGTAGGGAATCAACTCCATAGATAACAATCATACCATAGGCTAGCTTCTAGGGTTTAGCCTCCTTGATCTCGTGGTAGATCTACTCTTGTACTACCCATATCATCAATATTAATCAAGCAGGACGTAGGGTTTTACCTCCATCGAGAGGGCCCGAACCTGGGTAAAACATCGTGTTCCCTGCCTCCTGTTACCATCCGACCTAGACGCACAGTTCGGGACCCCCTACCCGAGATCCGCCGGTTTTGACACCGACATTGGTGCTTTCATTGAGAGTTCCTCTGTGCCGTCGCAATCAGGAAGGATGCCTCCTCCCGTCTTTAAAGACGGCGCCGTTGCTAAGGGAGCCTTGGCTATCGGCCAAACTCTCCGGTTAGGTGGTTTCCTCATGACCGCCTGTTTGGCTGTTGCGCCGACGGTGACCTCTCGGGTCATCAAAAGCAACCTACACGTCAGCTCGGAGCTTGTCGAGCAGCTAGATCCAGTGGATCTCTCTTCCGTAAACGAGCTCTTGGATCGCATCGCCGCCCTGGGGGTCGCTACGGATTACGACCAGGTTGGGCTTAAACCCGATCTAAGAGAAATTAACTCTCCCCAAGTCACCCACCACGTTGCCGTGGTAGAGGCGCAGTGCGGCGACCCTTCATCTATTTTAAGGACTAGCTACGTCCGAATTCCCGACCCCTCCAAGCCGGATACCCGCAGAGGGGAGGATGTAACTCAAGACCTAAGCTTAGGATCAGGCAACGGGCCAGATTCATTGGACAACATCCAAGAATCCGAACTTCAGAGTTCGGAAACTCTTCGGCCTCCGAATCTTGGATTGGCTGAGGTTTCAGATTCAATGACACCCGCCCACCCGATCATAAGCGATCTCTCCCAAATCAGGCAGAGGACCGAGGAAACAGTACATCATTACTAGGCCAGATTCCTCCTGGTTATGAACAGGATAAAGGATTGCCGCGAGGGAGACGCAATCTCAATTTTCTGTAGTAATTGCACGGACAGGGGAATCCTCAACGCCGTAAGTCGTCGTGATATTACACGCTTCGCTGACTTGGCGTCCATAGTACAAAAATACTGTGTGATGGAAAGCGCCTGGAAAACCGAAATAAAATTTTGGGATAATCCGGCCTTGAATAGTAATCCCGTCCGAACTAAGAGGGTGCATCATCATAGGACACCCGGGATAAACACCAAAAAGCCAAAACCCTCTACAGGGCATGGAACCGTACTGGAAAGATGGCTTGATGGACCCTGTAGAATTCACAGTACAGAGGACGCCACACCAACTCACAGCCTTAGAGCATGTTGGATACTCCGGTAGGTGGCCAAAATCAGCGAGGACCTCTTAATTCCGGAGGCCGCAGAAAGCCAGCCCAAGGACACCAGTACCGTTCTCACAGTCTTCGAGACTTTCACATCAAACAATGTGCGAAAAAGAACACTCCGCAGCGTCGCCGAAGTCTATCAAGTTGCAACAATAAATCCATGGAGCGACACTGCCATTACCTTCAACGCAAGTGATGAACCTAGATTCCGAACAGCCCGAGCACCAGCCGCATTGGTCCTCAGTCCCATAGTGGACGGCTTTCGCCTCACCAAGGTGCTCATGGATGGAGGCAGCGGACTGAACCTCATTTATGAGGAAACCCTTCAAAAAATGGAAATAGACTGGAACCGCGTCGAGCGAAGCAGCACAACCTTTAGAGGAATAATCCCCAGTCGGGAAGCGCGCTGCACAGGAAAAATCACGCTAGATGTGGTGTTTGGCACGCCAGATAATTACAGGTCCGAAGAAGTCACGTTTCAGGTGGCCCCGTTTAAGAGCGGACATCACGCTTTACTAGGGCGGGAAGCATTCACAATCTTCCAAGCAATACCCCATTACGGGTACATGAAGCTTAAGATGCCCGGGCCGAACGGAATTATCACTCTAGCTACTGATCCGGACATAGCACTCCGCGCCGAAAACAAGACGGCCGCATTAGCCCTTGAGGCGCTATCCGAAGCCTTAGCGGCCGAGGAACTGACTGCGCTACGCTCCACGTTTAACAGGGATGATGTGATACTCGATAAGAGATCCAAATCCACATCCTTCAAGCCAGCTGACGAAATAGTCAAATTCCAGGTCCATCCAACGGACCCCAATAAAACAGCTTCCATCGGGGCACGACTGAACCCTGATGCAGACGCCGCACTGCTAGAGTTCCTACGAGAGAAGTGGGACATCTTCGCCTGGCACCCTTCAGACATGCCAGGGATCCCACGCAGGCTGGCCGAACACAGCTTAAATATCCTAAAAGGATTTAAACCTGTCAAACAAGCCCTTCGGCGTTTTTCCGAACCCAAGAGACAGGCTATGGGAGAGGAGCTAGCCAAGCTATTGGAGGCCGGATTCATCAGAGACATAAAACATCCGGACTGGCTAGCAAACCTGGTGATGGTACCAAAGAAGGACAAATCCTGGCGCATGTGTGTCGATTTTAAAGACCTTAACAAGGCTTGCCCAAAGGATCCCTCCCCCCTTCCCCGTATCGATCAAATGATCGATGCCACCGCAGGACACGATTTGTTGTGTTTCCTTGACGCATACTCCGGTTACCATCAAATCAAGATGGCAGAATCAGACCAAGCTGCAATAGCATTCATCACACCATACGGCCCATTCTGCTTCAACACAATGCCCTTCGGGCTGAAAAACACCGGCGCAACATATCAGCGCATGATCCAGACATGTCTGGCAAACCAGATCGGCAAAACAGTGGAGGCATATGTGGATGATGTGGTCGTCAAATCAAGACATGTCGAATCCCTAGTAGACGACTTGAGGCTTACATTCGATAACCTCCGAAAATATGACATCAAGCTCAACCCAGAAAAATGCGTCTTCGGCGTTCCAGCCGGAAAGCTCTTGGGCTTCATTGTATCCGGTAGAGGAATTGAAGCAAACCCAGCCAAGATCCGAGCTTTGTCACAATTGGATGTCCCAAAGGACCTTAAACAAATACAAAAATTAACCGGATGCGTGGCGGCTTTAAGCCGCTTCATCTCCCGCTTGGGAGAAAAGGCACTACCCCTTTATCGCCTCCTTCGGCGCACCGAACACTTCGAGTGGACGGATGCCGCCACGGCCGGACTTGATGAAATAAAAGCCATATTGGCAACAAACCCAGTCCTGGCCGCGCCAAACACCGGCGAACCAATGTTATTGTACATTGCAGCAACACACCAAGTTGTCAGCGCAGTGCTCGTTGTCGAGCGGGAAACGGACGGACACAAATTCCCCCTTCAAAGGCCGGTCTACTACGTGTCCACTGTCCTCACTCCATGCAAATCACGGTACCCGCATTATCAAAAGATTGCATACGCGGTATTCATGGCATCCCGGAAGCTACGACACTACTTTCAAGAGTGTTCCATAACAGTAGCCTCGGAAGTGCCACTAAACGATATTATCAACAAACGCGATGCAACGGGCCGGATTGCAAAATGGGCCATCGAGCTTCTCCCATTCGATATAACCTATAAGCCACGGCGAGCTATTAAATCGCAAGTTTTGGCCGACTTCGTCGCAGAATGGACGGAGGCCGAGCTCCCTAAAGAGTACGGCACATATTCAAACTGGATTATGCATTTCGACGGCTCCAAAATGTTGGCCGGACTGGGGGCCGGCGTCGTCCTGACGTCCCCCACAGGAGACACAGTCCAATATGTGCTCCAGATCATGTACACGGATTCCAACAATGCAGCCGAATATGAGGCCCTCCTACATGGCCTCCGGATAGCAGTATCCATGGGTATCCAACGCCTAGAGGTACGTGGGGATTCAAACCTCGCGATATCCCAAATAAACGGAGATTTCGACACCAAGGACCCAAAAATGGCAGCTTACCACAACGCCATCCTAAAAATGTCAGCTCAGTTCGAAGGGCTGGAGTTTCACCATATAGCCCGAGAAAACAATCAAGCGGCGGACGTCCTAGCACACATCGGAGCAAAACGCGATGCAGTCCCCCCCAACATCTTTTTGGAAAGATTGTTCAAGCCAGCCGTAGCATGGGAGGGGGAACCCGCAAATAACAGCCCGAACCCAGCCGCACCACTCGACGCCGAACAATCTGACACAATTGGAGGCTCTGCCAACGAAATTACACCTTCAGCCCACGTAATAATGGCGGTTATCGCCCCGTGGACAGAACCATTCCTAGCCTACCTTACTAGGCAGGAACTCCCGGAGGACCAAAACAAGGCCCGCTGCATAGTGCGGCGATCTAAAGCCTATAGAGTCCATGAGGGAGAGCTTTATAAGAAAAGCACTACCGGAGTCCTTCAAAGGTGCATCTCCGAAGAGGAAGGGCGGAACCTTCTGGCTGAAATTCATGCCGGACTCGGTGGTCACCACGCCGCTGCTCGGTCCCTTGTTAGCAAGGCTTTCCGTACTGGTTTTTATTGGCCGACGGCCCGGGCAGACGCTCAGGACCTAGTCCAACGATGCGCTGGTTGCCAACTTTTTGCCAACCAAAGCCATATGCCACCCACCGCACTCCAAACTATACCCATCACCTGGCCTTTTGCGGTCTGGGGGCTTGACATGGTCGGACCCCTTAAAGGTGGGACCCATAGGAAAAAATACTTACTGGTCATGGTGGATAAGTTCACCAAATGGATAGAAGCCAAGCCTGTTAAAACGGCCAAATCCGGACCTGTGATAGACTTCATATCCGGGGTTGTACACCATTATGGCGTCCCCCACAGCATCATAACCGACAACGGTACAAACTTTACCGCTGACGAGGTAAAACTCTGGTGCAAAAACATGGGCATCAAGCTCGATTATGCTTCCGTCTATCACCCACAAACCAACGGCCAGGTCGAACGTGCAAATGGTCTTATCATGAGCGGCATTAAACCCAGACTGGTGCGGTCCCTCAAGGAATCTAACACGCACTGGGTAGAGGAGTTCGACTCTGTGCTATGGGGGCTGCGGACCACGCCAAATCGTACCACCGGATACACACCATTTTTTATGGTGTACGGCACAGAAGCAGTTCTGCCCTGTGACATAATTCATCACTCACCTAGAGTGCGCATGTACGAAGAAAGAGAAGCCGAGCTTGATCGGCAGGACAACTTGGACGCCTTGGAGGAGGAGCGGGACGTGGCAAAAGCCCGTTCCGCAGTTTATCAACAGCAGGCCCGAAGATATCAAAGCAGAGAAGTACGGGCCAAAAATTACAACGTTGGCGAACTAGTCCTACGCCTGCTGGATAAGAAAAAGGACAAACTCAAGCCCAAGTGGGAAGGTCCATTCATGATCGACCAAGTCCTGACTGGTGGGGCGTACCGCCTGCGAGATGCGTCGAACAACCGACTCGAGCCGAACCCGTGGAACGCCACCCGTCTCTGAAGATTCTATGCCTAGCGCCGGACTCTGTGTTCGTCTCCTTCCTATGTCCATTCTTTTTTGAATTTTTCTGTCTTACATTTCTCTCCTTCCCATTTTTTATTTTATAGCCCTTAAAGGCTCATATAGTGACGCGCCACTCGCGCTCATTAAACCTGGGGGCTTCTTTAACAGAAGCTTATTTATGCGGGCTTCACGCCCAACACATGCGTCAAACTTCCGCATGTACCTTTTTCTTCACCATTATATGCATCGATATGACTTAAGTTTTGGCCAAGCTGGGTTGCCTGGCTCCTGTGCTTACCCCTACGTTCCCGATTGTTCGGCTAGGCGGTAAAGGGAGCACCTCTGCGATTGTTACTGCCGGGTCAGCCGGACGTGTACCTCAGACTGGGTGAAGCCGAAAGCTAGCGTTCTTAAGGGAATATTTGGTCGGTGAAATAAAAGATGATTTTTTTACTCATTTTATGCGCCCCCAGATGCTTTTTTTTCTGCGTCTCTTCACGCAGTCCGGACATGCACCTTAGGGCATGCCTCCCAGCGAAAGGAACCCTTAACGGAAATATTCTCTCTGGAAGATGTTTCTTACTAACCATGTAATATAACATAACTAGTTGGGCACTTGTCTGATAAAGCACTGATGACCCCTACGCCTGGTCTCCACGCATACCCCGGTTCTTATATAACCGCTAGGGTATTCGGACACACTCCGGACCATCAGGTCCCGAGGTTGAAGCGAAAAGGTCGGCAACGACAAACGATCTACAATCCGGCTAGAAGGCATTACACATGTCAATTCAAAATTACACAGTCATTCTGACTGATTGTATTCCTCTTCTATACCATCTAACAGGCTGTCTAATTTACAGTCCTGCTGGGAATACTTCGCGGCCAACTCTACTTGGCCGTATACTAAGCTTACAGGGATCTCCTTCCCGTCAGGCCCCACTGGTCTGACCTCGGCCATGTGGTTTGGGTCAGACTTCGTAAAACGGGTCTTCACCATGGCCCAGGCCTCCCTAGTGCCTTGTCGGCAGGCCGATATCTTCCACAACCAGAAGCGCCGCCGAGCTCCCTTCAGCTTCTCCGCAAGCTCTCCAAGGCCCTCGGGCATGGAGTGGGCAGGCCATAAGGCTTGGGCAATACCTCGCATCGCCTGCCGAATTCGCTCGTGCAGTTGCAAGAGTTCGGGAAGAAGGTCACCCGTAGAACCGGGTATCTCCTCTGCAGGACGACCTGTGAGCATACCTACAGACATTACTCTGTTAGTCGACTTCCTCGCCGAACTTTTTTTTCAAAGTTCGTTCAAGCACTTACTAAATATGCCGCGTCGAAGCCGCTGATTCTCCTTCGTGGAGTCCGACAGCTGGCCACGAACATCTTTAAGTTCGACGTCCAGCTTGGTGTTGGCATCCTGAAGATCATTCTTCTCCCGCCTCACCTTTGTCAACGTACTCTCACCGGCCTTTAGCCGGCGTAAGAGTTGTTGCTTGTCCGGATCGAGTCCAGCGCCATCTGCAATATGATCTATTAGATTTGCACCCACACTGCACAATACTAATCTTTCAAAGTGTATCTTACCTGAGGGGGTCTCTTTGGGTTCCCCTGCTGCGGCTAGTGCGGCCTCTAGTTGGGCCTTGCACCTTTCCAGCTCCTGGGACAGTACGGTATTCTTCTCTGTAAGAACCTGCATATTAAATGATCCTTAAATCAGTTGCTCTAACTGCTTCAAGTCTCGGGGGCTACTGGCATATATATATATATTTAACCAAAATTTTCTTACCCGTATGTCTTTTACATACTGCTCCGTGGCTCTGGCTAGACCGTTTTGAGCGGCACGGAGGTACGCATCTCCCGAATTAAAGGCATCTAAAGCCTCTTGGGAGAAACAAGCGTCGCGTAGAACTGTCCGGCGACGCATGTGGTTCATGGCACTCTCCACTTCAGAATTTGTGGCAGACAGCCTGTCCGCATCCTCTGTCGGAGGAGCGTCTGGTGCGCGCCTTGTGCTCGCCTCCGCTTCCTGGCCAGACGTTGGAGGCTGGCTGGTGGAGGCATGATTGGCAACCTCTCCGGATGTAGTCCGGCGAGGTCTCTTCGTTCTGAAGATGGCACGAACGTTAATATGCCCTGACAGAATAACTCCAGGGAAACAGATGGTGCACTATACCTTTGCACCAGCATCTCAGCCCGGACTACATTCCTTTTTGCCCCACGGGGCCCTGCGGCCCCTCGTTGGCTAGCCGCCGCAGGTTCGGCCTCCTGCCTCGGAAATCTCCCCTGCAAAACACGGTTGTCGTCAGAAACACCGGAATACGTGAGAGTAGAATCTCTTTCAAGGGAATGGGACTCCGGTTTCCGTCACCTGGGAGGCCGGGATTAACCCTGGGTAATCCGCCGTAATGGCTACCAAGGTATTGTCCTTACTTAGCTGATGGAACACCCCGTCTATAAGCTCCACCGATATGTCCGGATCCTCTTCGGAGTCTGGATTGAGGGACCTTTCTGGGTCCTCGGGCTGTGGAGGACGGCTGTCTATATCCTTTACCTCCTGTCGCAGTTCCTACATTGAAGTCGTTAGACTACCTATCTAAACGTGGGAGTATAAAA
Source organism: Triticum urartu (assembly GCF_003073215.2). Taxonomy (NCBI): domain Eukaryota; kingdom Viridiplantae; phylum Streptophyta; class Magnoliopsida; order Poales; family Poaceae; genus Triticum; species Triticum urartu. Next base: position 653,257,970 of record NC_053028.1, on the reverse strand, counting down.
CAAACGGGCAAGCGCAATTGTTCACTTACCCAACTTGGAGGATCGTACATACTGAATCCGGCCCGCGGGTTGACGCGGAGGAATTCCTCCTTTTCTCCCTTGTACAAAGAGGATAAGATCTTTACTAAGGCGGCGGCTGAGGCCGGCCCCTTACGACCGCAACGGGTGGCGTCATCCTCCCCGTTGAAATCCCACATGGGGTGGCCTCTATATTGAAGCGGCTGCACCCCCCGCATAATGCATGCGGCCATGACTCCAATCATGGTTAGTCCGGAATGAGCCAGCAGTCTTATCCGGCCCATCAGGTAAAGGACGTCTCTGTCGCTTTCTCTCTGAGAGCTCCGTGGACGCCAGCTCAAGCGTTTCTTCAATGGGGCATTGTTGAACTCAGGGAGACCGACCCGGATAGGGTCCGGTAGCGGGACGTCATCTATGTAAAACCATTCCAAAGGCCAGTCCTCAGACACCTTCTTCGGGGTTCCGGATAGGTATCCGGCCCCGGCGATGCGCCATACTTCAGCTCCGCCCACTTGGTAGATAGACCCCTCTTGAGAACGGGGCACCAGACAGAATAACCTCTTCCACAGCGCAAAATGAGCCTCAACGCCTAAAAATAGCTCGCAAAGGGTGACGAAACCCACGATATGTAATACGGAGGCGGGCGTGAGATTGTGCAGCTGGAGACCGTAAAACTCCAGAAGCCCGCGGAGAAATGGATGAATTGGAAATCCCAGTCCCCTTATTAGATAGGGGACGAGGCACACCCGCTCTCCTTTAGAAGGATTGGGGGTGCTCTCCGCTTGTTTTCTGCCATTGTAAGTGGCGAGACTGGCTCGGACTGGGACCATGTATGCCTGGGGGAGAAATGCCTTGGCCTGAAGCAACACTAACTCGCTATGCGGGATGGTGCAACTCTCCCAATCCCCGGGTTTGGGACCGGAGGGGCGAGGGGAGGAGCTGCGACGGCTGGACATGTTGGAATGGACCTTTGCTGGAAGCGCTCTGATGATAACTCGCGGAGAGGAGAAGATGTGGTTTGAACCTGAATCACCATCCCGTTAAATAGGCGGCTCGTTTATATGGCTAGGGGTGTGGATGTAAAAACGCCCTGGCTTTTCGCATTCGTTTGACACGTGGAAGACAGCCATTATTGGGTGTGGAAGCCAAGGAGCATTACATTACAAAAATTGGACATTATTCCTACAGGTACACAGGATTGGGAGAAGAACCCGCCTTGCAATGCCGAACAATCTGCGCGCCGGACTTATCGTCATTGAAGCCTGGTTCGGGGGCTACTGAGGGAGTCCTGGATTAGGGGGTGTTCGGGTAGCCGGACTATACCTTCAGCCGGACTCCTGGACTATGAAGATACAAGATTGAAGACTTCGTCCCGTGTCCGGATGGGACTTTCCTTGGCGTGGAAGGCAAGCTTGGCGGTGCGGATATTCAAGATCTCCTACCATTGTAACTGACTCTATGTAACCCTAACCCTATCCGGTGTCTATATAAATCGGAGGGTTGTAGTCCGTAGGGAATCAACTCCATAGATAACAATCATACCGTAGGCTAGCTTCTAGGGTTTAGCCTCCTTGATCTCGTGGTAGATCTACTCTTGTACTACCCATATCATCAATATTAATCAAGCAGGACGTAGGGTTTTACCTCCATCGAGAGGGCCCGAACCTGGGTAAAACATCGTGTTCCCTGCCTCCTGTTACCATCCGACCTAGACGCACAGTTCGGGACCCCCTACCCGAGATCCGCCGGTTTTGACACCGACACTACTCCCAAGCCATTGGATCTCACTTCCAACGGTGTAAAAACTCGTATCACCATAGTATCTAAGCTGCGGGGTGGATGTGATATTCTATGCCGCTATCATTTTTGTTCGTAAACTTGCAAAATACGTGTAACTCGTGCCGTTACTTGTCTAACCGCGCAAAGTGTTTGTTCAAAAAAACCATCCTACACTGAAATATCGGAACAACACACGGGGGTCCCACTTGTCATTAATCAAATTTGGACCTAAAACTAACAAATCTGAAAGACGAGATTCGAACTGTCAACCTGGACTACAAAGCGTAAGTCGATAGCCTGAAAAAACGAACGGTTGTTGGCTTTGTCCCATAACTTGATTTTATTTATAGAGTACTTTCGTTGAGTAGAGTAGAGGGAGTGCCTCGTTAACACGTGCATGACCGTTGTCTCACTTACTGGTGTGTCCCAGGTCTGCGATCTCAATCTCTCTTCTCTCCATCGTCTAACCTTTGCACGGGCACACACGAAGAGTGGCGCTAGCTTGCCGTGGTGTTATTACAACTAAAAAAAAGCTTGGAAAATAGAAGAATCACCTAGAACAAGAGACGTTGTGGCTGGTCGAGATGGAGCTAACCACATCTATCCTTCGTGCCACGTTTGCATGATGAAGCTGTGTGGCTAGTGGGGTGTTTTCGACCGACTGGCTGGGTCCCGAGGTCGAACCATAGGTACTACGTCTGATACAGTATATTTTTACACGCACATTTTTCCTCCGTGCCGAGACGTGGCACACCCTACCGCGCGGTTTCGGGGTCCTCCCGGGTGGTGCACGCATATATTCTTCCTGACGTGGGACGCCCTATCGCGCGTTTTCTGGGTCCTCCTCGGTCGTAGTGCCGAAGCAAGTAAATGAGTCGTCAAATCACGAAAGACCACCTTTCCTGCCGAGTGCATCAGTGAAGCACGGTGGCTAGCTAGTTGGGCTGGTTCGACCCCTTAGCTAGGCCGCCGCCACATTTGTTTTTTCACCCCTTTTTTTATCTACTTGCCGGCAGGTAAATATAAATATCCACCGCGGCGTTGCTCTGGTGTTTGGGTGCGGCAGGATTTTTATTTTTTTGATTGACGAGAGCAGGCGCGGCAGGATTTTTAATTTTTTGATTGACGGGAGCAGGCGTGGCAGCAATTAGTCACGATGACTCCGCCTGTAAAAACCCACCGCTCCCTGATGTGAGAAGTCGTCGACTGGTGTTTTACCGTGCTGAAAACGAAAAGATTCCCCGCTCCCTCCGCCTTCCGTAGATTGCATTGCCTTTCAGCCATTTTGCCCCCTTTCCTTCCTCTCCCCATTGCTTCTACCTGGTGCCATGGCGGCGCAGCAGATCACGGAGTCCGAGGTGAGGCTCCTGATACAAGAGCTCCATGCCAAGGATGCGGAGCTCAGGGCCAAGGACGTGGAGCTCTGTGAGCTCAAGGAGGAGAGGAGTGCCATGCTCCTCAGTTATGTGCGGGAGTTCACGGAGCTTCAAAAGCGGCAGGCGTCCACCACAAAGATGCTCGAGGTGTCGGCGGCGTTGGTGCAGAAAGCGGGAGATACGATAGGCCGTCAGGGGAGCCGGCTGGAGCGTGAGCGGGCCGATCGTGACGAGGTCCAGGATCGCCTCAGCCACTTGGTGAACCAAGTTGCCACGCACGTGTTGCGGCTGCGTGATGCGTACCGTCGTGTCAACGCGACGATGCCGACCGTCGGGCTAAACCCGTTCGACCACCCGGTCGACTTCAATGAGTTGCGGCTTCCTGACCTGGTCTCCTTCTTTACCTACATCTCCGAGGAGCTGAGACGTCTCCGCGCGATGGTGGGGGCTGAGCTGGAAAAGGAGGGGTTGCGGGCTGCCATCGCTGTTGTCAGGTGAATCCTTTCAGGGCTCCGTCACCGGAATCCATTCCTGCCATTGGACGCCGTCTTTGACGAGATGGCTCCCGTCGACCGGGAGCGGGCTTTGCGGGCGGTTGCACCCTGCATCACCAACACCGTGCGCCTCGAGAAGCAGAGGGACTTCGGTGGTGTTTAGGCGCCCTCTGCATGGGCATGTCCATGTCTCGGCGCAACATGACCGTTGGATCAAACTCAGACGGTGCAGATCAGTCACTGTAGCACAAAGCGTGCGGGTGTGTTTGGTTGCATTCTCATCTCAATATAGTTGTTTCCTCTTCGTGTATTTGTTACATATAGGAGTAGTTGACATGCGCACAACATCATTTGTTATCGCCATATCTTACTACACTAGCAACAAGATTGTGTAGTACTGACGTATGAACCACTGCACATGCCTAGTAGTAGGAGCACTGTGTATGTTCAAGTGGCTGCCGTGTTTCACACTCCTCCGTCGTAAGAGTGGAAACGCTTGCTGTAATCATTTTTTATTTTGAAAAATAGTGGACACGCTCTACCATGCGGATCCTCCTCCAGCCATGCACTAAATTACTCACTTTCGCCGACGTGTGGGATAGCCAGCATCGGGGTCCACCAGCCATGCACTAAATTACTCCGTAGTAGAGTGATGGTAGACTACCCCGATCGAAGCGCCACAGTAATGCCCAATGAGCCGTCAAATCACAAAACCCCCTCCTTTCCAGCAGTAAGTTGGACGGACGAAGCAACCATCATTTCACTCTTCTCTCTCAGCTTCCTCTCTACCCAACCCTCGCTTCTGCCTCGTCTTGTTCCTCATTTCTTCAAGAAAACCCCGACCTGCTTCTGCCATTGTTCTTCTCTCCCAAAGAAGGAAAGGTGAGCGCATCAATGGTGTTGATTCTGGCCAAGGCCCGGTCTTGCAACCCTGAGACTGATCCTATAACTCCCTCTCTTTTCTTCTTTTGGGTTTGTGGTTATGGCTTCTTTTCTTTTATTTCTATTTGACAGTTTCTTGATGGACGCTGGAGCACCGGCCGAAGTGATGTCTATGGCTCCGGCCAAAACCGTCGAGGCTCATGGTACGAAGAAGCGCAAGCACCCCGCCGAGACTACCGCAGACAAGCTCAAAGCCATCCCCCTGTCCAAGCCCCCCTCTCCGGGATCCCTCATTAAGCAAGTCCAGGTAATATCTCTTCTTGACGATCTTTTTCTCGATCTTGATCGTGTTTTTTCATCTAACATGCAATACTAGTACTAGTAGTACAACTTTCTGGGTGATCTTGCATGTGATTTTTGTGTGCCAAATGACGGTTCTAAATTCCTCTTTTGACCAAAACATGCGAGAGGTTGACACTGATTTCTTATAGATTACTTTCAACTACTCCCTCTGTCCCAAATTTCTTGTCTTAGATTTGTCTAGATACGGATGTATCTAATACTAAAATGTGACTTGATACATCTGTATCTTGACAAATCTAAGACAAGAATTTTGGGACGGAGGGAGTACTTTATGAAAATCAATGCTACCTTATAAGACGGTATATTTGCCTCAGTAACTTGTGTTATGGATTTTGCATGTAATCCCTCTGCTCTCATGCCTTTGAAGACATGTTCTAGTGTCTTTGTTCACTCATTTCTGTGCGTATATGTAGTCATATATGGAGTATAATATCGAAAATCATCTTATATTTCTGAACGGAAGTAGTAATAAAATATGGTTTCTGTTTGACTTAGAACTAGGTCCGCGGTGGAGATGAAGTTCTCAAAGTCATGCCTTGTGAACTGGAAGACCTGATGATGAGTTCTACTGCTGAACTATCCAGTTGTTGTGTCCTTGTCGCCACGTGTCCTGAACTAGTGTTTTGCTGTAGCATTGTTGTCAGGCGTGTTCTCGAGGCTATACTTGACCACAACAATTTCCTGGCTGTGCCTTCGATTATGAAGGGTGTGGTTCTTGTAAAGCTTCCCAACAAATCTGACGCGGCCTGTCTTCATCATCATGTTTATGAGTGGAAAGACCACTCTGTTAGGTTCTCCAAGGTTGACAAGATGGTGATGGTGCGTGTAGACATCTCACACGATGTCCATGGCCTAGTCAGTTATGCGGGGTTCATCCCGTAGGTCGGTGGCAAGAAATAGTCTGCAGAGTTTAGTTAGTGCAACTTTGCTTGTTTGTAGTAAGTACTATTGTTCAGTACTTGATTTGTGTTTGTGAACCCTGTATTGTTTATTAGTACTGCTGCTTTTGGTGTGTGGTCAGTCCTGAGAACGGTCTATGTTAATGTCTGTCCACTCAATTCAGTCTGTATATTTTGAAGTATCCAGATCATATTTTTTGTGAGGACGGTTTATCAATTATGGTTACACTCCAATATCTGTATGCATTGCAGGGTTTATCGCACCCACCAGGATTTCCAGTCCCATGGATGTTCGGTCCATAAGATTTGTCACGACCTTTGGACTGTCCTGCTTGTGGGAGTAGGCAGGGCCCCTGCATGCCACGCATAGTTGGACGATCAATCTTCTGTTTAGTACTTTAACATAGTGATTTCCTGGTAAGGATTCACTCGTGTCACATCAAGTAAATCTTATTGATTTACTATCTAAATCTTATTGATTTAATGTCATGTTTTCTTTTTTTACTGCAATTTTACGATGCAGGTTTTGCCATGTGACATTCATCACAGAATAAACCGTTTGGTTTGCTCTACGATGGCTATTTTTGCAGGTTTCACTTCCTATGTCGTGTCAGTAATGAAGGCACTGTCCATCACTTATACTACTGGAAAAAAATGGATCAGTCTGTTGTCTGAGTACAAGCTGAATCCCTATGATGAACTACAGCTTGGTTTAACAAAAACGCCATAATTAGTCCTTCTCGCGTTTAAAAGAAATGAAGAAAAAACTGGATCACGGTCACGGATCCTAGTCAAGTTAGAAAGATGATCATAGCAGACCAGACATGATCGCCGCTATCTCGCACAGATCGAGCACCAGCAGTTGCTCTAGCACTGACAGCGGCAGCAGCTCAGTCTGATCCAGCTAAGGATTGGGCACCGACCGCGTCAGTGGATCAGTCTGATCTACCGGAGGATCGGGCATTGACACCGGCACCTGCTCCGACACCGGCACCAGCTCTACAAGGAGCACCATCTCTGGCAGCAGCAGCGGCTTCGGCACCTGCACCAACACTTGCACTTGCATCTGCTCCAGCCCGTGCAGTTGCACCAGCAACAGACTGGGCTGCAGTTCGCACTTCATATACCAAAGTCCTTACAAAAACCGACATGTCCACCTTCTTGGTAAGCATTGGCCGCCCAAGTGCTTCGTTCTTTTTTCTTTCCATGTTGTTTCACATGATTCACTGTGTTGATCTAACTGTTTGGGTATGTCTTCTTGTTTGCAAACAGAGAATTCCTAGAGCAATGAGGGAGTTGTTCAACAATCCGGGCGACCGCGGCCGTTTCTCTTACCATGCGCAGCCTTGGTGTGAATGAACCTGCTCAATATACCGTAAGTACAAAGGATGGTCACATGATGATTGATGCTAAAGGATGGTTAAGGTTCAAATCTAAATCATATCTTGCGGTAGGGGATGATGTCAAAATCGAACTTTCTCGGCAAGGAGAGCTGGTCCAAATCAACTTTGAAATTAGCAGCACGCAACTGCTGAACTGATCTATCCTCCGAGAGATTTTGATGTAATAATATGTCACGGTGAAACAAGTGTCCTGTGTGTATAAGTAGTACGACAGTATTATTTATCACATGGTATATCGTTGATAGAATTGCAACTCTGATTGCTGGTTAGGAACTTTCGTTCGATTTCATTCCAACAGCTGCCGTGCTTTATTCAATTTTGTCTATTCGCCTTGCGACATCATCTAAAACCAGCGCCGTACCGATCCCTTGCAATATGAAAAGTGCTAAGGTAGAACACATGGGCCCCCAAATATGCAGGGTCGGCCTGCGGCCCAAAGTCCAGAACCGTGAGCCTATCTGAGTATTATATTCTCAGCTGAACCCCCATAAAAAAAGCTGAACCCCCATAATGCCCGTGCGTTGCAGAGGGAGTATATTTCTCTGCAAGGTGAGCCTGTGATATAAAATATTTGTATATTTCTTTACAGAGGGAGTATCTCTCTGTCAAAAAATATATTTATGTGTAACTAGTTATTCCTGTCTTTCTACTTCCTTTCGCTGATATGTGGGGCAAACCAGCAACGGGGTCCATGTGCCATATGCACAAATTAGAGTGCACAACTTCACGGTAGACACACCCCGGTCGTAGCACCACAGTAATGCCCAATGAGCCGTCAAATCACAACCCCCCTTTCCAGCTTTAGCAGTAAGCTGGACGGACGAAGCGGCAATATTTCACTGGGCCTGAATCCCCTTCTCCCTCGTCTTCTTATTCAGAGAAAACCCCCTCTCGGCGATTTCATAGGGTTTTCTCATGGAGAACCAGGTACGAATTCTTCATCCATCCCCGATAAACCCAAGTCCCTTGGTCGCAGGTAATCCTAGGATGGCATCCGCCGTCGTTGATGCATTTTTCTTCCTACTGAATCTAGTGTGTTTCATTTGCAGTGCCCAAAGTGCGAGTACCCTACAGGTTTCTGCGCCCTCGGCAAGACGCCACACTTGTTCCTTCTCATCCTAACATAGCATTTTGAAACGCGTACAGTATGTTCCTAGAATCCTCTTTTCTATCCGGGAGGGTGGGGGTTTTTTGAACATGCTGTGTTCTCATATTATTTTTCCTGCAGTGTATTATTTGCTCTGCCAGAACACATGTACTCAAGATGCTCGGCCTTGCCATAACTGAATACACTAGTTTAATGGCCGCAGTGAAGACAAGCCATGGGTATAAGTTCCGAGTTGGGTTCATGAACCAAGAAGATCGCTGCTTTTTTATGGCCGAACTTGGATAAACTTTCTCAAGTGTTACGGACTGAAAGTTGGCGCACGAATGTTGATGGAAATAGCAGAACCTGGTCTCAGCTTCACTGCGATCTTCCACACTGACGTCGTTCCAATTGTTCATCCATGTTAGTTTTGTATCTGGTTCTTGCTTGTTGCCTCGATTACTTCTTAATCCACCTATTCTGTCTGACTAATCACAATTTAACTTTAGAAGTAGCAACGAATCTCTCACAAAGATGCTACTTCTAACTAATATTTTCTTATAATTGGTGGCACGTGTAGGTTTTTTCAGAGTTAAGCAGTCTGCTCATTTGTTACTCTGTAATAACTCGGCTGTTACTAATGGCACTGAAGTTGACTGGATCGACATCCACAAGTTCCTACACTTTATTGATTGTCTTGAGGTCCTTGTGGGGCGTTTCAATGGTGGAAGGCCACGTGGGATATGTGTGCCACTACTACACTCGTTGAACATGTCCAATTGTGTCGAGAAACTTATGGTACGAGCTGTTTTCTGTTATATATGTTGTTCATAAACTATTGCTTATACACAGTTTTACAGCTGTGATCTTCTTTAAACAGGAACTGTCGAGTTCTATTGTTCCTATACAGATGCCTGACCATGGTTGGGTCAGACTTGCGCTTGGTCACAACATGATGTATATGTCGACCTACTCAATTCCCCTTGGAGGTGAAAATATACTTATTCATGGGTGGTCTCAAATAATGAAGGCCCGTCCATCTTGGAGAATAGGACAGAAGATTATGTTTATGCTTTTCCATGGCTCTAAAGTGAATATCCTATTTATTGACCATGTTGCGAGATGAAGCCTCTTTCAGAAGGTTGTGGATGCGCGGGGTGGCGCATGGGCCTTGTCCTGGGGCTTGGCGGCCTCACCCTTGGTTAACTGTAGGCAAAGTAGCACTGTTCGAGGCGTGCTTTGTATGGTTGAACCTGTATAAGTACTCATACTACTTTCAGCTTTGGTTGTTAAGTGCCCCTGCTGGTTTCAGTTAAGGTTGTTAAGTACTCCTGCTACTTTTACAGTCTGTCGTGTTTCTTCAGTCCTGTCTTCATCCAGCCGCCAAAACCAAACCAGCGCCGGCGGGGCCGCCTGCTTCCGCCTCCCACGGCTGGCTGCGCCTCAGCGCACGCATCGCCGCCCCACCGTCTCCTAAATCGTTAATGCCGACGTCCTCCACGCGCTTTGGTGCGCTCGCCGCGGCGCCGCCCTCTCGCGTTGTCAACATGGTCAACAAACAACAGGAATCGGCAGAAGTACGTGGAGAGGATGACAGTAGGGGCCCACCACATCAGCGTATGGAAAAATAAAATGCTTCCTCCTAGTGTTTTCCTGACATCTGGGACCCACGACATTGTGAGCGTATATAGTCAATAGACAAGAGAACATCACAAGATCGGCTGACACCTGGGACGTAGCTACTCGAGCAGTGCCGTGGTTCTAGGTCTAACAGTAATGTAGGGGGGTAGGTACGGAGAGGCAAGATCTTAGCTATGGAGTAGTTGTAAGCACGCGAGGTTTACGAGTTCAGGCCCTTCTCGGAGGAAGTAATAGCCCTACGTCTCGGAGCCCGGAGGCGGTCGACTGGATTATGTGTGTATGAATTACAGGGGTGCGAACCCTTTACACTGAGGAGGGGGTGGCTTATATAGAGTTCGCCAGACTCCTCCGGCCCTCAGTTATGCAGGGTTTCAAATACATTAAGGTCGGGCGTTACTGGTAACGCCCCTAATAAAGTGCTATGATGACCATAAAAGCTACTTAATGACCGACCATTAGCATGCGGAGTGACTTTAGGTCTCCTGGCCGTCGAGTGGTTGGATCTTGGTTGAGTGATTGCTTCTTGGTCGAGTGTCTTCGAGTCTGCCGAGTGGAACACCTCCAAGTCGATTGGAAGGTGTTTTCTTCTAGAGATGTCCTTGGGTAGGGCAGTTAGGACAGGTCCATGATCCTACCCTAGGTACATAGCTTCATCATTAGCCCCCGAATGGATCGAGGTTTGAGTGGGGAAGGAGTTGAGAACTTCTCCGACTCATTTTTCATGCCACGAGCATATCTTGTTTCGGATCAATGAACCTGAGTGATGACATCAACTTCCTTTTCAGTCTCCTTGATCCATTCTTAGTTTTTTGTCGAGTGAGTCTCTTTGCTTGAAAAACTCCGAGTGACGGTGTGGAGGAGATCTTCCGTCTGGCAAGTTGTTCTGCTGCCCGCAGATTTCGTGGGATTCGAATTTTGGGAAGCGCGCGAGACGGGGGAGGCCGCAGTAATCGGATGGGATAGGGTGGAGCCGCCTCGATCTCCGCGCCACCTTTTTCGCCATGTATCGCGCGCGGATTGTTACGGGATTTGACAGGATCGTCCGGGCCTACCAGTCAGCCACTCAGAAGCGGCCTCATATAAGGCGTCGGACCGGGGTTTCTTGAACAGTGTGTTCTCATTCCCTCTTCTCCTCTTCAGGCTTCTTTGTCGCGCTTGCTCTCGCCCCAGCACTGCCGCTCCGTACGTGTCTCGCCGGCGACGATGGGGAAGGAGAAGACGGCGGCTCTGGAGCGGGCGAAGAAGGCGGCGGCAAAGGAGAAGGGGAAGGCGACCAGTCGGGGTGGGTCTTCCTCACGAGCCGGCCTGCCGAAGGGCTGGATCCAGGACGACTGGATCCGCTCGGCGATTTGCCAAGAAGACCTCGACGACCTAGCCGACGGAGGACTGATCCCCCATGGATCAGCACGGCTTCCGGGGAAGGAATCCGAGCCGCAACCTCGGGAGGGTGAGCGCGTTCTCCTTGCCACCCACGTCGACTGTGGATTTTCCTTGCCTCCTCACGCTTTCTTTCTGGGATTTCTGAATTTCTTTGGGGCACAACTCCACCACTTCACTCCCAACACAATCGTGTATCTCGCTGCTTTCATGTCTTTGTGCGAGAATTTCTTGGGTTGTCGGCCTCACTAGGGGTCTTTTCAAGCACATTTTCACCTGTCGTTTTCAGACGGTGAAAAAGGCCAATCCGAGTGACGAGAGAACACAAGTGATTCAGATGTGTGGGGGTCTTGGTGAACATATGAGAGGGAAAAGTTCCTTTCCGGCCATGATTCTTCCCGACTCAGTCCGCGGATGGCAGTTGACCTGGTTTTACTGCAAAGACCAGTCGATGCCAGGGCAGTCGACTGGCCTCCCTCCTTTTACCATGGACCGAGTGAGGAAACCCTCCTCTTTGAAGGTGCTCCCGGAGGAGAAGGCGCAAGTTAGGGTGCTGGTCGAATGAGTGGTCCAGCTCATCCGTGACGGGGTCACTGGTATGGATCTCTTGGAGGTTTTCCTTCGGCAGCGCATCCAACCTCTTCAAGCTCGAGACCATCCGATGTGGATGTATTTGGGTCTTGACGACACCACTCGGATTCACCCGGAGGAGGTCGATGATGACACACTGGAGGGGTGGCTGTCGGGCATCACCGGAAACAAGGACAACCCCAGGGGAGCCAGGAGAGTTCCTCCATTCGACCAGTCCCACGAACCAGAAAAGGTCCGATTCCGAGCTTTTGATTATAATCTGAATTCACTCGCGCAGCTGTCTATACTGCGTCGACTGACTTTATTCTTCCTGCTTTCTTTCAGGCCCTTATCGAAATGTACTCGGTGCCCAACGGAGAGCAAGAGCAAGATCTGGAAGGAGAGGCGAGAGGCGGCGACAGTGGCGAATGGCATTCTGACAGAGAAGAGGACGAAGAAAGCGACGACTCAAGTGAAGAAGAAGAAGTCGAGTCGCCTCCTCGCAGGGAGAGGCGATCCAAGCTTGACCAAGAACAACCGAGCGCCCGTGAAAAGGCGATTGCTCAGACTGGTCAGTCTTCAAAGCGTCCTCGGACATCTTCACCAACCCCGACTGGAAAAGTGTCAAAGCATCTCAAAGTTGCAGAGCAGAAACCTCGGAAGGCGTTGCCGAAGATTAAGATTGACATCCCCGTCGCTTCTGCGTGAGTGACTCTCTTTGTACTCACTCGACACTCCGTGCTGTTTATTTTTTCTTGATTTAACCAGACGAACTTTGGAACTGGCAGCGCTGCTACTTCCGGGACCTCAGCTTATAGGGATGAGGATGAGATAATGGAGGATGCAGTCACTTCCAATCTGGGTATGATTTCAGTCATTCTGTCTTTATTTGGTCGACTCAACTGCAATGTGTACCATTGGGTGATGTGATTTTGGCGATTGATCTTTGAACAGCTCCTAACATTGTTGACCTCCCCGATGATGATGATGAAGAGCCTGAGAGGCCTTTGACGAGGAAAAATAGGCAAGCTCCTGCAAGCAAGGTGCCACAGTCGACGTCGATGGCAGAACCAGTCTTTCAGGACGCTGGTGATGCCAATCGGGGTTCTGTTACCTTCGCCGTACCATTGTCGAGTGCCCTGCCTTCTTCGTCGATTGCTCAAGCTCCTGCCGACCCTCCTTCAGTTTTTGCGATCCATCATGTCCCAGAGGACGAAGTGAATGCTGCCAAGGAAGCCATACGCCAGGCAGGCATTATGATGGAGAAGATGAAGGCGGTGCGGGACGCCAGTTAGGCCGCCTATGACGCCAGCTCGGCTCTCCAAAGCAATGTTCAGGTTAGTTGGTCACCGCTTGGTCTATTAGGATATGCTATCTGAAGACTCTTTTTCTGAAAATCTTTGCATCTGTACACCCACTGGGTGCGTCGATTGAATTTTTGGACTAGTGGGGGCACGCTGAGTGCACCCACTGGGTGTAGTCCCCGAGACTACGGTGGACTGCTGGCGGTCGACTGTAGTCTTTATATTTTGATTCTTTCGCTCGGTCTGGTCTAGCCGTGTCGAGTGTAATATTGCTGTCGTTTTTGGTAGTTTCACTCTTCCACTCGGTCTGGGCGAGTGAGATCAAAACCGGTGGGGGCACGCCAAGTGCACCCACTGGGTGTAGTCCCCGAGACCGCGGTCGACTGCTGGCAGTCGACTGGGGTCTGAACAGCTTGTTGTCCACTTCTTTGTTGATGGCGCAATTGTTCTTTCTTTCTCTCTTTTTTTTACTCCCCGCACTCGACTCCGACGGGCCGGTCGAGTGGGATCAAAACCGGTGGGGGCATGCAAAGTGCACCCACTGGGTGTAGTCCCCGAGACTATGGTGGACTGCGGGCAGTCGACCGTAGACTTAGTATTTATTGTCTTTGTCGTTTTTCGCTGTAAAATAACTTCTCCTCCCTGATTGCAGAAATCTTGTGATCTTGGAGCTTGCTTTGCTGACTTGGAGAAACAGCAGATCCAGCTAAACCTTGACTTGGAATTGGCCAAGACAGAGCTGCAAAAGGCCAAGGACGACGCCAATGGTAAGACGAGCTTGTCGACTGGTTTGTATTAGGCTTGAGTACTCTTCTGCTCTTTCTGAATCAAGCACCATTTCTTTGCAGTAAAACTGAACGAAGCTCTGGCGAAGAAGGATCGGGATTTGGCTGCTGCTCAAAAGAAAGCTGACGACAGAACCGCTCTGGCTGAACAGAAACTGGCTTCAGTCGGCCAGTTGGAAGAAGAGAACGCCAAGATGAAATCTGCCCTGAACGAAGCCAACAAGGAGTGCACGCGCTTGAAGAAGGACAATCTCAACCTGTACGAGAAGATGGAAGGCATCGCTCGTAGGAGGGACGATCTGGAGGGCTATCTGAGGAGCCTTGCCAAGAAGTTGTTCATCGAGCTTGAAGGTATACATTTTGTTCCGACTGATGTTTTTTTTTGTCGACTCAGCATACAAAAATTGACTTATCCTTGGATCGTGAATGCAGAGTTTTGCCAGAACTTCGAGGAGGAGACTGGCAGATTGAGCCAGGTTTGGACCCCATCAACTCTCCCGTGAAAGATGAAATTGCCATGAATCTGCTCCGACTGGAATCCCGCATCGACGGTGTTGTGGACTACTTGGCTCGACTGAAGGTCACCACGTCACGGATCGACACGGCACTTTGGCCAGAGGCCACGCTCCAGAATGATCTCGAGTCCCTAATGACTCGACTTAACGAGATCCCTGATCGAGTGCAGGAGTGGAAGAAATCTTTTGCCCGGTGTGGTGCTGATGTGGCTCTGTCTTTGGTTCGTGTCCACTGCAAGGAGGTGCGACAAGATAAGCTGGCAGCAATCAAGGTCGCCAACACCCAGAGGCATGACTTTCGATCTTTTATGGAGACTTTTATTGCTGCAGCCACTCGAATCGCCGATGGTGTCGACCTGGACAAGTTCGTCGAGCTTGCCAGTCCTCCTCCTGCGGAGTGAACAAACTTTTATGCCCCACCTTAAATTTGCCTCGGAATGCCGAGTGGTTTTTGTAACCGTTAAACTCTTTCGGGCTGAATGCCCGAGCACTTCGATCTGTGGTCTGGAACCTTTAGGATTTATCTGAACTTGGTTTATCGTTGAATATCTTCATGAATCCTCCGTCGAGTGGAACTCGTTCTTCACTCGAGACAACTTTTGTAATTGTGGCGCAGCTCCGAAGGAGAAGGTAGCAGTCGACCTGCACCTCGTCGTCCTTGCTGGTCGGGATGGAGCGTACGTTGTGTTTGTGGCGAAGCTCCGAAGGAGAAGGTGGCAGTCGACCTGCACCTCGTCGTCCTTGCGGAGTGGGATGGAGCGCACGTTGTATTTGTGGCGAAGCTCCCAAGGAGAAGGTGGAAGTCGACCTGCACCTCGTCGTTCTTGCGGATTGGGATGGAGCGCACGTTGTATTTGTGGCGAAGCTCCGAAGGAGAAGGTGGCAGTCGACCTGCACCTTGTCGTCCTTGCGGATTGAGGTGGAGCCCACATTGTATTTGTGGCGAAGCTCCGAAGGAGAAGGTGGCAGTCGACCTGCACCTCGTTGTCCTTGCGGATTGGGATGTGTTTCGTACTTAGGCGAGTACTGGACTGCAGCTAAGCCCCCGAGTGGGAGGGTCGCTCTCCACTCGGTAGGATTTTTCAAACTTAGGCCAGTACTGGACCGCAGCTAAGCCCCCGAGTGGGAGGCTGGCTCACCACTCAGTAGGATTTTCAAATACTTAGGAGAGTACTGGACTGCAGCTAAGCCCCCGAGTGGGAGGGTCGCTCTCCACTCGGTAGGATTTTTCAAACTTAGGCGAGTACTGGACTGCAGCTAAGCTCCCGAGTGGAGGGTCGCTCACCACTCGGTAGGATTTTCAAATACTTAGGCGAGTACTGGACTACGGCTAAGCCCCCGAGTGGGAGGGTCGCTCACCACTCGGTAGGATTTTCAAATACTTAGGCGAGTACTGGACTGCAGCTAAGCCCCCGAGTGGGAGGGTCGCTCACCACTCGGTAGGATTTTCAAACTTAGGCGAGTACTAGACTGCAGCTAAGCTCTCGAGTGGGAGGGTCGCTGAAAGTGCAACTATCCCTAGGTGGTTTTGGTAATTCATAACAACATATAGCTCATTGAGCTAATGCTATTCCAAGGTGATTATTTCAGGAAAGCTCAATGATTGGCATGGCATGGATGGTGAAAGTGGAACCCTCAAAATGCTAAGGACAAAGGATTGGCTCAAGCTCAAAAAGCTCAAGACTCTTCATTTTATATTTTAGTGATCCAAGATCACATTGAGTCCATAGGAAAAGCCAATACTATCAAGGAGGGATGAGGTGTTGCTTAATGAGCATCTTGCTTCATGTGCTTAATGATATGCTCCAAAATCCTCAGCTACTTTCCCATATCCACAAATGACCTAAACCCTAAGCCAAACTCGGTCCTACCGATTCTTTCTATCCGGCGCCACCGAGTTTCACTTGTCATTAGCCACTGCCAAACCCTAGCAATTCGGTTCCACCGATAGGGATCTCGGTCTCACCGAGATGGGATTGCAAACTCTCTGTTTCCCTTTCGTAACTTTTCGGTCTCACCGAAAGAGCGAATCGGTCCCACCGAGATTGCAATGCAAACTATCTGTTTCCTTTTTGTAACTTTTTGGTCTCACCGAAAGAGCAAATCGGTCCCACCGAGTTCACTTGTTATGCCCAAACCCTAACAGAATCGGTCCTACCGAGTTGCATGTCAGTCCCACCGAAATCGCTAACGGTCACTAGGTTTACTATTTCGGTCCGACCGATTTTTCTGATTCGGTCCCACCGAGATTGGTAAATTGTGTGTAACGGTTGGATTTTGTGTGGAGGCTATATATACCCCTCCACCTCCTCTTCATTCGAAGAGAGAGCAATCAGAACACATACATCATTCCAACTCATATGTTCTGAGAGAAAACCACCTGCTCATGTGTTGAGACCAAGATATTCCATTCCTACCATATGAATCTTGATCTCTAGCCTTCCCCAAGTTGCTTTCCACTCAAACCTTCTTTCCACCAGATCCAAATCCTATGAGAGAGAGTTGAGTGTTGGGGAGACTATCATTTGAAGCACAAGAGCAAGGAGTTCATCATCAACACACCATTTGTTACTTCTTGGAGAGTGGTGTCTCCTAGATTGGCTAGGTGTCACTTGGGAGCCTCCGACAAGATTGTGGAGTTGAACCAAGGAGTTTGTAAGGGCAAGGAGATCGCCTACTTCGTGAAGATCTACCGCTAGTGAGGCAAGTCCTTCGTGGGCGATGGCCATGGTGGGATAGACAAGGTTGCTTCTTCGTGGACCCTTCGTGGGTTGAGCCCTCCGTGGACTCACGCGACAGTTACCCTTCGTGGGTTGAAGTCTCCATCAACGTGGATGTAGGATAGCACCACCTATCCAAACCACGGGAAAAACATCCGTGTCTCCAATAGCGTTTGAACTCTCCAAACCCTTCCCTTTATATTCTTGCAAGTTGCATGCTTTACTTTCCGCTGCCAATATACTCTTTGCATGCTTGCTTGAATTGTGTGATGATTGCTTGACTTGTCCTAAGATAGCTAAAATCTGCCAAGAACTAAAATTGGGAAAAGGTTAAGTTTTTATTTGGTCAAGTAGTCTAATCACCCCCCTCTAGACATACTTTCGATCCTACAAGTGGTATCAGAGCTTTGGTCTCCATTTGCTTTGATCTCCATAGCTTTTGGTGGTCATAGCCTTGGTTTCACAACCTAGGAGAGTATGGCGTCTAGCATGGGAAATTATCACCGTAGAGGTCCTTACTTTGATGGTACTAATTTTGCTAGTTGGAAGCATAAAATGAAAATGCATATTCTTGGACATAACCGCGCCGTTTGGGCTATTGTGTGTGTTGGTTTGCAAGGTGACTTCTTTGATGGGAGAGAACCAAACCGTGAAGCTACCGCGGATGAGTTGAAGATGTTGCAATACAATCCTCAAGCTTGTGATATTCTCTTCAACGGATTGTGCCCCAAAGAATTCAACAAAATCAGCCGTCTTGAGAATGCAAAGGAAATTTGGGACTCTTTGATTGATATGCACGAAGGTACCGACTCCGTCAAGGAATCCAAGTTGGATGTGCTTCAAAGTCAACTCGACAAGTTCAAAATGAAGGATGGTGAAGGTGTCGCTGAAATGTACTCTAGGCTTGCTCTCATCACAAATGAGATTGCCGGCTTAGGAAGTGAAGAGATGACCAATAGATTCATCATCAAGAAGATTCTAAGAGCCTTGGATGGAAAATATGATACCGTGTGCACATTGATCCAAATGATGCCCAATTACAAAGATCTCAAGCCAATGGAGGTGATTGGAAGGATTGTTGCTCATGAGATGTCACTTAAGGATAAAGAGGAACTTCACAACAAATCAAGTGGTGCCTACAAAGCCTCATGTGAAGCCCCCACATCATCAAGTGAGAAACAAAACTTCAATGAAGAATTGAGCTTAATGGTGAAGAACTTCAACAAGTTCTACAAGAGTAGAAGCAAAGATAGAAGCTTCAAGTCAAGGTCCTACAATGACAAAAGATCTTCTAGTCGAGAGCGAAACTGCTACAATTGTGGAAGACCCGGACACTATTCCAATGAGTGTACGGCTCTCTACAAGAGAAGAGAAGATTCTCCAAAAAGAAGAAGTAAAGAATCACCACCAAGAGAGAGAAGGAGTAGAGATGATCATTATGAACGAAGATACTCACAGAGAAGCAAGGATTCGGGAAGGAAAGAAAAATCATCAAGGAGCTACACAAAACGAAGACATCAAGCTCATGTTGGTGAATGGGTGTCCGGCTCCAACTCCGACAGCCACTCCGAGAGAAGTTATCACTCCGACTCTGAAGATACTCAAGATGAAGGTGTTGCCGGTCTAGCACTTGTGTCAACCAACTCCTACGACATATTTGACTCACCAAATGAAGGAATTGGAAGATGCTTCATGACCAAAGGTCCTAAGGTAACACACCCCGAGTATGTTGATTTTAATAGTGATGAAGATGACTTGTTAGGTGATGATTTACTTATTGACAACTCTAGTGATGAATACTATGATGAAACATCAATTAATTATGCTAATCAATATAAAACGAATGACAATGATAAGGAGAAGATTGAGGCTCTAACTAAAGAACTAAACACTCTTAAGTTAGCTCATGAAACTATCTTCGAAGATCATCGAGAACTTTTAAAAGCTCATGAGAAGTTACGCTTTGAAAATCTCAATCTTGAGCAAGAGCATGAGTTTTTAAAGGCAATCAATGATGATCTCTGCAAGAAAAGTTCTTCTTACATTGCCAAGCGTTTACTCTTATCCAATTACATGCCTCAAGTCAAGTCTAGTAACAAGAACAAGAAAGATTCTTCCTCTAGTAGTAACAATGATCATGCTAAATCCAATATTGTTGCTTCTAGTAGTTCTCTTGATTCCACTAATGATTCTCTTAGCCAAGTTACACTTGAGCAAGAAAATAGCTTATTGAAGGGAATTATAGAGAAAGGAGTGTACAAAAGCCTTGCCGGGAGTAAGCAATTCGAGGAAATTGTGCGCAAGCAAGGAATGCACCGGAAGAATCAAGGTGTTGGTTTTGAACGAAAGTTCAATGCCAATGGAGTTGAGTGGGAAGAAGATCAATACCCCAAGACAAAGTTTGTTCCTCAACAAGAGAAGTATGATACTTCTTTCAAGGGGATACAAGCTCAAGATGATCTTCCACCACAAGACTACAAGCAAAAAGGCAAGGACAAGCTTCAAGAGGAAATTGATGCATTTGAAGAAGCCCCTAAGACCTTAGTCAAGTGGATTCCCAAGACTACTTCAAGTTCCACTTCATCAAGTACGACTACAACTCCAAGGATTCCCATCAAGATGGTGTGGATCCAAAAGAAGAAGAACTAGAGAGTTCTTGAGGGTGACTCCGCCAACATACTTCACTCTTATCATTTTGGCAAGAACAAGTGCAATCAACTTCCACATCTTGCACTAGTTCACGGAGTCACAAACCCTCTTATTGGTAAGACAAGGGACAAGGTAACCTAAAAGTTTTCATGGACATCATCTTGTGTGTGCATCACTCTATGTCTATGGATATCCTTGTTTGTTCCTTGTGGGACTAACCCATGTAGGTATTGAAAGTGCAATTCACTGAAATGGATAGCTCCAAGTGATCTACATCAACATTGAGCATCCACATCTTCGACATCTACATGAAGTCATCATCGACAAAACCCAAGGTTAGTTCATCCCTCTTAGGGGGGATATCACATCTAGGGGGAGCTTTACTCTAAGACTTGAGCTAAAGCAACTCTAAAGATGTGAATACACCAATGCTTTATGTAAAAGTGGTAACCCCACTTGAGCTTAAACGATGAGTATGACCTACAATCAAGTGTTCTCACTTGACTCCTAAGTCAATATACTCATATATAGATGACCTAGTCATCGCAAATTGCTTGATAGATGCTAGAATTGGTTGTGCATGCTTTGGCACATATTTCATTTGCCATCTTATTGTGTGAGCATGTTGGTTGCATATTTTACTCATTCGAGGACATCCACTTGTTGTTTTGATTGTTTGTTTTTATTTCCTTTTGCCAAGTGGATGGACAAGAATGCCTAAGAACCTCCTCTAGCTATCTATGCTTTTCTCGTCTCAAACTCTATTCATGCTGCATCACAAAATTTGATCAAGTCAGATTCGAACCACTCTGTGTGAGGAGCGCTCGGAGTCCCCGATTCGTCATAGACTTAAACTTCCAAAACCTCTTTATGATTCTCGGTCTGACCGATACCCCACTTTCGGTCCTACCGAGATCATTAAGTTGATCTAGGTTTTCGATCTTGGTGCAACCGATTTGAACCTTTCGGTCACACCGAGTTGCAATAACTGTATACAGTTTTGCATCTCGGTGCCACCGAGTTGTTCCACTCGGTCACACCGACAGGGTCGGGCTATATATAGTCACGGGCAAAATTTGGAAATTTCTCCGAACCTCTTCGCCCGCGCGATAGCCTGCTCTGCCATCGTGGTCTCCGGATCGTCTCCCCGCCGCCAGCCGCCTCCAGTCGCTGGTCTCCGTCGCCGTCAACGGGAATTCTACTCCGCCGTTGCCGCCGTAGCGAGTCTCCGTCGAACTAGGGTATGGACTCGATCTTTGTGCTATTCTCCAATCCGATTCCTAGCACATTGTGATCATCATGATTCTTGCCACGTTTGATAAACTCCTATCCAGTCAATGAACTCGTAGATTAGGTTTAATTCGAAAATTTTAGGGTCAGGTTTCCGCCGAAACCATCTCAGACCCACCGAGTTGAAAAACTCAGTCCCACCGATTTGGCTTATGCCATTGCACAAGTGAGACCCGGTCTGACCGAGAATTACTTATCGGTGTGACCGATTTTGGAACTCTGTGAAACCCTAGCAGTCTCGGTGCCACCGAACTGTGACTCGGTCTGACCGAGTTCACTAGTTTAGGTGCCAAAACTGCTTCGGTATCACCAAGTTTAGAAATCGGTAGATCCGAGATGCTTTCGGTGGGAAACTAAAACTAAGTTTTTGAATTATTCTTTTGCAAAAATCTCTGCATTTTGTGATGCTCATCCACTCTATCTCATCTATAACCTATTCACAGGGTCAGTAGTCAGAATTTGCATCATGTCAGACCAAAGTGATAGCCAGAACTTGTCAGAGCAGCAAGTGCAGATGAGTGAGGGCACTAGTCCCTCAAGTTCCTCAGATGATGGCAGCAGAAGTACTCCAAGCAATCTGCCTAAAGCTGCCACAAGACAGAGAAAGAAGAAAACCTCAGACTCAGAAGATGAGGATTATGTGGCAGAAGAGGAAGCGACCTCCAAGAGAGTTGAGCCAGCTCAGGGCACAAAGCTAGGGCTCAAGATCAAAAGGCCAGCAGGCAGGCAGCCTATGTCAAAGGCCAGAGCTTCAACTGAGAAGCCTGCACCCACAGAGCCAGTTGCTGCTAAAGGCAAAAAGAGGAAAGAAAGGGTGAAGAAAACTGTAGCCAGAGTGCTTGGCAAAGCTTCCATCATGGAAGATGAGGAGGAAGAAGAAGAGGCAGCTGCACCAGCACCCAAGCTGATGGGTGATGCCATAAAATCAGGGGCAGCTGTTTCCAAGGCCAAGACAGCTCCAAAGCCAAAGCCTAAGAGGAACACAAGAAGCATCCCAGCTACTGAGAAGAACAAGGCCCCAGTGCCTGAAGCTGCAGAAGAAGAGGAAGAGAATGTTCTTAGGAAGCTCAAGCCCAAGATCCCAGACCACAACGATGCTCATCCTGTGGCTGAGGATATGAAGCTCAGGAGAGATTCAGGGCTGAGGAAGTGGAGAGAAGCAGACCCGTATGCTTCAAGGAGAAGGACTGCGGTGGACTACATGTTTCACACCAAGGAGCAGCAAGATTTTTATGAGACAGTGCTGCTAGATAAGAAGCCCATTGTCTGTGATATGAGATGGGTCGATTGGCAATACATCAAGGATAACGAAGAGTACTACCCTGGAGTTCAGGACAGCTTCAAGGCGTGTGGGGTAGAGGACTTTGTTGGGCAGAAGCTCACAAAGTGGAACGAGGAACTCATCATGCAGTTCTACTCCACAGCCCATTTTTATCCAGATGGCAGAATTGTATGGATGTAAGAGGGTACAAGGTACCAGTCTACAGTTGCTGAATGGGCTCAGCTGATCAATGCCCCAGAAGAGCATGAGGATGACTTGGACATTTATGCCAAGAAGAAGATGGACCACAACTCAATGTCAAACATGTACAAGGAGATCCCAAATGAAGCACTTGATACCTTCAAGTTTGGCTCAGTACACTATCTTCTGTCAGGGCTACCAACCATCAACTGGATTCTGAGGCACACCCTACTGCCCAAGTCTGGAGATCACAAGATGATCAGGGTCCACGCGATCAACTTGCTTCATATTTTTGACGTGCCACAGAAATTCAAAGTCATGAGTCTTATGGTAGAGACCATCAAGAGGACAGCAGCAGACCAGAAGAGGAGCTGTGGATATGCCCCACAGATTCAGGAGCTCATCAACTCAAAGATGGGCATGGGCATATACTTGTTAGACAAAGAACACCTTCCCATCCGTCCAGATTTTGAAGATAATCAAGTGGTCATGACTGAGAATGAACCATCATCTGTCCAAGCACAAGCCAAGAAGGAGAAGGTGAGGAAGGAGAAAGCTGCCAAGATGCCTACTCAAGAGGAGGCATCTGAATATTTCCTGAAAACCAAACAAGAGCAGCTTGGTTACTTGATTGCATCCACCCTGTGGATTGAGCAAGGACTAGCCACCCTAACTCAGAACCAGGCAAGCTTAGAGAGGATCATGGAACAAAAGTTCTATGACTTGGATGTCAAAGTGACAGAGATTCAGACTGCAGTGGAGCAGCTCCAGGATGACATGCATGAGAGGAGAGGCAAGACTACAACTGATGCCTTCGCCAGAGTGCCACGAGGTCCGAGGTCGTCTGCAGTGCCAGTTGCTGACACCAGAGCCACCACGTCTGCACCAGCTACAGCCTCAGTTCCACCAGCTCCAGCGTCCACTTCAGCCTCGACTCCGACCACGTCTACAGAAGGCTTCGTCCTTGGAGTGCTCCGGACTCCACCACCACCTGAAGATGAAGCCTGAGTGTCGACTTAGCACTATGCATTTTCTAGGAACTTTTTGGTAACTTGTTGCCAAAGGGGGAGAAAATGTATAGATCATAGGCTTCGAGAGAGAGTGTTGCTTTTATTCTC